>NW_020884947.1:1136445-1286445 GCF_003945725.1 Corapipo altera
TCACAGCAGCATATTTTGATATTCCCGCATTTGCCAGGAACTATGGCTACGGTGTGAAACGAGAAATGCCCTTTTCTGGGGAAAAATTCATAACGGGATTTGGAGTGGTATAGGTTCTGAACATTTGGGGCATGACTGCAAAGGGTCCTATGTGACACCATGGGTTTTCATAGTTTTACCTGTGCATTGAAACAGTTTATTCTTTCACTATGTTACTGTGGCTTCAAATATGCAAGTACAGCTTCTCGTAAAATTCTGATTGAATTTAAACCATGTGTATGTGGTTAGGGAGACATCTGTTAATTGTTCATGAAATTAATTGAATGATGACTATCTAGTTGAATTTTCATTGGATTTATTCCTAGGGGCTGTAATTGCTAGTTTTGTAAGCGGTATCCCACAAGCAGGCTATTTTTAAAAAGAAAAAAACCACTCTTACATGCATTTCCTGTCAGCCTATATTCTAGTGTTGAATATGCAATTTTAAAAATGGGATTGTAGCAACTCTTCATATCAAAGTAAAATGCTTGTTTTTCATACAGGAATTACAGAGTGTAACATAATTGGGCTCGCTGAAATGAATTCAGCATCTCTCAGAGAACAAAATCATTGAGCCTACTGACTAAATTTAATAGCCTAATAGAAATATGCAGGTGAAGGTACAATTAATTTTAATTACTAGACTATACATTGTTAGTTGCACAGCCATGAGTAAAATTAAAATGGCAATCACAATTAGAAAATTGCAACCTCATTGTGCAACAAATTAGTCACAAATTAAAAGTCCAGGAACTATTATACATCCACTTTATTGCTTTATGACCATTATTGCCCTGATATGGATTTTATTTCTTTGATGTCGTGTCCACCTCTTTGCACCTTATCTTTGTTTAGGATCTCTGGCTCCTTCCCAGATTGTGAATCTATGAAAAGAAATAATACAGTTTGGAGGGATATGACTTCCCTGTTCACTCTAGATAGAAACTTGTAAGTGGCCCTGTCCTGCTCATTGGTGGCTTACAGAACAAGGTTTGTCGCTGGATTATTTCAGTGAGGTTTCTAGAGCACAGAAAATATCATCTGGGGGTAATAGCTGAGGTCTCTGTGTGATGTAAGCCTTTTAGAAAAGGTCAGGCCAGTTAAAGACAGGAATCTAGAGGGAATCTACATTAGTGTGAGTTAGACTCTCTCCTTCCTGTCCCCTCTGACTGGGCAAACTGATTGTCTGCACAAAGAATTTTAGCTATGGGAGCATTTGTGTTATAAGCACCAGTTTTAGCTGTTCTCCACATTGATTTATGAAATGAGATTTAACAATTATCCCAACCTTGCAAGCTTGGTGGTGGTTGAAGATGTCTTTGCCCTGAAACACTTGAGGAGCCATCATGGAATGGCTGAGCTGGAGCGGTGGCTGCAAACAGCTGAAATGCAGCAACTGAAAGCACTGCAGGTGTTCTGCAAAACCACATCTGCCTGCTGTCCCACATCTGGAAACAAGTGTCTGTACCTATCTGGAACCAGCAGCTGATCTTCACCTGCAATCACAGGTGAGACCAACAGCAATCACCATTGCCTTGACACTATCTTGAGTACTTTGCAGGGTGAACCCCAGCTTGAGGTGACTCCAGGCTGTACCAGATGCCAGGATGGCTCTTGTGCAAAACTGAGGATCCACGCAGAAGGTTAAAGTAACTTTGGTCCCAAAATCTCCTTTTGTGTCCAAGATGCATCAGAGGAGCAGGAAAGAGAAATTCTTACCAGCATTTGATGTACACACTCTGCAGTTAGCCCAGTTCCTCCAGTCATGGAATCAGAATGGCTTGGTTTGGAGTATCATCCAATTCTAACCCACCTGCTGTGGGCAGGGACATCTTCCACTAGACCATGTTGCTCAGAGCCCCATTCAGCCTGGCCTTGAACACTGTCAGGGCTGGGACATCTGCAACTTCTCTGGGCAACTTGGTCCAGTGCCTCACCCTCACAATAAAGAATTTCTTCCTAATATCTAATCTAAACCTACTCTCTTTCAATTTGAAGCCATTCCCTCTTGTCCTATCACTACATGCCCTGGTAAAAAGTCTCTCTCCATCTTTGTTGTAGGCTTCTTTTAGGTACTGGAAGGCCACAGTTAGGTCACCCTAAAGCCTTCTCTTCTCCAGTCCTCCCGAGGGAGGCCTAGGTAGAGGGCTGGGAAGAGCAGGACACAGCAAAATAATTAATGAGAGTTCATGGGGAGGGGAGCTGGGGAAGGGGTTTAAGACGGAACCACCAAATCCCAGCGTGATCTCTGTTCTCCACGTGGTCTCAGTTCTCTGAGGTCTTTTCTAAAATCACCAGTGCATTGGTCAGCTCATGTGAGCCCCAGCAGGGGCTTTTTGCAGTGCTTGGAGAGCTGAAACTCCATTTCAAATATACAATGGAACAGCTTTTAGAAGGTAACGATGTTTAGTCACTACCAGTTGGGACTCGATTTTAGTTGATGACCCAGAGGTGAAAGTCTTTATATTCCATTACCTGCTAATGCAAATATTTTCCTTCTGTAATCCTTGTCGCTGTAATATGAATACTTTGAGAAGGGGGAATTAAAGTGGGACGGAAGGTATGCAGCTGTTTTGGGGTGAGAAAAGATACGTTTGCTCTCTGGTTATCTTTCTACATTTTAGGCCCAACTCCTTAGTATAATCCCAAATTATGTTGTCTACTGTTAAAATGGAACAAACATATAGTTTATTGAAACAACTTTTTTTTTTTTAACTGCAGATTGTTGATTGAAATCTTCCATAGAGTTTTACTTCCATGTTTGCACTGTTTCTCTGTTCTCAACAGGAAGGATTCCCTCTTATCTGAAGCAAAATTCATCTTTGATTGCTAAATCAAATACTGAAATCTCTCTCATGCAGTTCTGGGAGAGGCCAGAACCTATGATTTACTGTACAGTTATGTAGCTCCTAGTCCCTGATTGCACAGAGCCTTGAAGGGTTTACCTCAGGATAGAACCTGAGGAAAAATAGTAATGTGATCAATGAGTATTTCATAACAGTTTCTCTCAGAGGTCCCAGAACTTTCTTACTATCAGTAGTTTTCATATCTCAGATCTCCCTAAGTTTTAGAGTTTCTTGATAGGATAATAAAGATGACTTTTCTCTTGAAAATGTGGAGACATAAAAACAAAATGCCAGCCATGGAATCTGTTTGTATACATTCTGTATGGCTGGTGTTTTGAGTGATTTCTAAGGCAGAAAGTATCTAAGATTAGGGAAAGATCTATAAGTACCACTGGCTGATATCCATTTCCTGTAGCAAGTTTTTTATTGTGAAGCAATGTGTTGTTGCTTCAGCATTAACATTAGTAATACTGATACAAATATCTCTTTTATGTCTTTGAATTTAAAAAAAAAGTTATCAGCTTCTCTGTCTGTAAAATGGGATTAGTGATAAGTCAGAATGACCTGCTCAGGGCCATATATGAACCTTGTAAGAGAAACAGGAATATTCTCTGGTTTCTTGTTTATTGAGCTATGGGAGGCTGTTGAGACTCTTCTCTCCAAGTATTATATATCTCCTCATTGTGTGGAGCCAAAAGCACTTGGCATATAGTGCTTTTCTTGGTTGTAGCCTTTCATTGCTGCTGTTTTAGGGGTAGTATTGTAGCAAATGTGGTGAACTTGTCTAGAAGAAAATGTTAATGCATGGAATTACTTGTTTTATTTTTCCTCCTGCTCTTTCTGGTAGGAAACTGGTCGTGCCCATGAGTCATGAGGTTTTTGGTGTTCAGATGCATGGAAGAGCTGCAAAACAAATATCCTGTGATCTGGGTCAATAACTTTGCATTAATATTTGCCGTTAGTAATAAGTGGGTAGAGCCTCATGGGAAAGCTGCAAAAATGGAAATGTCTCCTTGTAGACATGTATTCATGAAACCAGGGCCTGCAGCTGACAGAGCAATTGGAGAGGTGTCTTTAAGCTTTACTCTTGGAGTCCTGAAACTCCATGCGACTTTTGAAATCCTTGGCATGGTGGGGGGAGAGGGGGAGCTTGGATCCCAAACTTCCTGTGAATCTCAGAATTATTGCACATTTCTTATTCAGCCATTTTATTTATGCTGAAAAAGATGTGTGATTCTTTAGCTATAGCTGAGAAGGTAGCCTTTCATCTAATCCCAGGTGCTGCAAACTGCTATTTCCCCTACAAAGAATTAATTACAAATCTACAGAGTAAATTCTTTTCTTACAATCTAACGGGACTCAACAGAAAACATGGGTTTGAGCATGTAGCTTTCAAATTAACTAAACAATGTAACAGCATTAAAAAATATCCCTAGGAAACCTTCATCTCTGATTTTATTTTATATTGTTATAGAGCTCATGCTTCAGTGGTTTCCTTTCATCTAGTCACTGGGCTGAAGAAATAACATAGAGAAGGAAACCTCTTGAGTTTCTGATGTGTATGGTAAATGGTCATTTCAGGGACCATGCGCTATGGGCCTCAGACTGAGAGTTTAATTTAATTGGTTGAAATTAAAAAACATTCATGCCTCATGAAATTATAACCTTTACCCCTTGTGTGTCAGCTACATCTGACACCAGCCTTGTTGTTCAGAGATGAAATCCCTCCCCTATTTAAATGGAAGCTCCTATGGGACCACATAAGTCTTGCAAACAGAAGAGGCAAGTGGCTGAGATTGCCAGATCACTACTCCAACCACGGTTAACATCAGCAGCATTTCTTTTATAAGTTTGTGTATCTTTGCCATTTGAAAAATCATGTCTGTTTGTTTGGTTTTTTTTTTTATCGTTATCAGTATGTCCATATTTCTTTTAAAATGCGTATTTAAAAGCTTTGTGTTCTTGCTGAGGGAAATGTAATACATGGGACAGAGCTCTAGATCTGTGTATTTCCTATCAAGAAACTGGGAGCGGAGTTTCAATTTCTAGCTTGGATGGTAATCTGTTTTACGTTAGTTGAACTCTCTACATGATTATGGGTTGGGTGTGTTTTCTGCTCCTTTCTTCTTGGTTTAGATTATAAACCAAAAGATCATTGAAATCAAAATTTTTTGAGGGTATCTGTACGGTTCTGAGGACAGGGGCAGTGCAACCTTCTTTGAGACTGGAGCTATTACTGTATTGCCAAATAAAGACAATTTTTAATACAACACACCATGAGATACAGACAGGAATGTCTTCAATATTTCAGGATAGAATTTCCAAAAAGGACCTGCAGGGAGGCAGGTTCTCAGTTTCCACAGACTTTCAAATGAACTTGAGGATAGCCAGCTTTATATTACTTTGGGAAATCTCACAATTATAAATGTGTCCATCCCATTTTTGTATGACATAGTAGTTAGTTAGATAAAATCCTGCAAGCTTGTAGAGCTGACCTGGCCCTTTAATACGAGATCTGCTTACACAGATGCCTCAGCTCTGACTGATGTTCATGCTGAATTTCTGGAGCCTTGCTCAAATGGCTTTATTCTGTGAGATACCGGGTCCTCAACTAGTCCAGAAACTGGGTTACCACAGCAGTTTCAGTGATAGCTTCTAATTATAACAGAACTTTTCTGTGAAAGGGTATAAGTGATGTGGTCACCAATTAACCAAGGTTAACTATTCCTTTTTAGTCTTTTGCTATCATCAGATGCCTCAATTGATTTTTTCATATATATGCCTGTATAATATGGACATATATATGATAGTTGTATATACTGTTGAGTTCAGGTTATCCTTTACAAACTTTTTAAGTGGAATAAGAAGTTAAAAAAATTTCTGTGGAAATTATTTGGAATCTGGTATACCTTTTATATGTGAGAATCTAGAGGAGAAATTAATATGAAGAGCCAGGAAAATTGAGGAAATATGGTGGGAAATTTTTATTCTGAATAAGAAAGATGAGAATAAGGTGATCTTCAATGAAAAGAAACTTAGTTATCACATAACCAGCAGAGAAAATCCCCCATAAGGGACAATTCTTCTTTGGTGTTCATTGCTGTAGAATATCACTGGCAGTAATTTAGGAAGGTTCAGAGAACACTGAACATAGAAGATGACAAAAATGCTTAGAAGGTTAATACCAGATTGTCTTAAAAGAGAAGTTTGCTAAGAGAGGTAACTTTGATGCTGTGGCAGATTATCCCCCTCTGCCTGGCTGCACCACTTTGTGAAGCAGTAGGACTCATAAAGTGAAAAAAACCCTCCCAGAATACCAAAGTAAGAGTTGTATCCTTGGTTTTGCCTAGCAAGGCAGAAGATGTTCAGATCCCAGTTGTTTCATATTTCTATCAGCATATCACCAAATTCCTAAAACCCTGATGAGGTGCCAAACAGTCCCAGGAAATACGTAATGCCATGAATGTGTGGGTTGGCTTTACAGAGGTACTTGGCCTCCATAAGTTTGTCAACAAGAAGAGTTTGTTTTTATGCCCTGTGGTGCTACTTATCCTTCAATTCTTTCATGAATAAGAAGAACAAAAGCTTTCATCAAACTATCTGATGAAAAAGGACCTTTTCAAATGTTGAATCCAGGTTAGAACTAGTCCTCCTTTTCAGACTGATGTGATAGGTACAGCCAATCTCATGCATTTACTATTCAAGCTGTCCTTGCATGATTGCTCTTGAAAAATTCAAAAGATGCAGCAAATCTGCCCCAAAAGTTTTTTCCAACTCAGGGCTGGTCTCTGATACTTTGGGAGAGCACCAGTGTCACTCTGAGTACATCATATGCTTCAATACAACTGCTGCTTTGCAGCTGGGAGGGATAAAAACATGATTTTGTCTAGAAGCTAAGGCATTGCTGGTCTATGCTTAGCGAGGCTGTGTGTGCAAGATCCAAAATGTTGACTTGTTAGACATGGGAACAGACAGTCATCAGTACCGGAGATGTGCAGTGGTCATGGAAAAGGAAGGAAGAATCCAAGGATCAAACATGCATCCTTTCATGTCCTTGCTTACCAGCACAGCCTGTGGGCTCCTCCAGGGAGTGGGACACTGCTGTCTGCAGATGGAATCAATCTGCTTCAGAAGTGTGATGGTGAAAGAGCCCCTACACGATAACGAAGCGACACATCCAGGGAAGAGCCTCTACTTCTTTGAGCATAGATAAGATGGCTTTTTAAAAAGTGAGCAGGCACAGAGCAACTGCAGCCTCACCCAGTAGCAGGTTTAATCCTCTCACTTGAGATTGGTAGAAGATTTGGCAGCTAGGAGGATGGGGTAAGTCTCTCCTTGTTATCTGAGAGGAGGACAATGCTATTACATGTAAGGCAGTGAGAGAATTCTTGGTTGATAATAGAGTTAAGGGGAGCTAAAAGATAAATTCTGTTTTTTATTGGGGGGAATAATAAGATTGTCTGGGCTAACTTTAGTAGAACTTGTTATTCTGTCTCTGATTTACCTGTCATTGGGTCTCCTGAGCAGAGCACTGCAAAGGGCATTACTAAGTTAACTCATGGATGCTGTGCAGGGTAGTGGAGGCCTGGCCAGTTTTGTTTGCTTCAAGGCACCCCTCCCTTTTCCTCATTTCCTAGGAAATGGCTCTTAAGCAGCAATTTATTCTTAAGAAGCTGCTTTCTGTGTGATTTTTGCTTGGAGGCCCACGCTTTGCACCTTTGGCTGGGAGATATATCCATTTAGTGAAAACCACCTCACATGCACAGATACCACATTTGTGACATGGATCTGTACCATGTAAGCTCAAGAAGATCTTGAAGAGAGTTCTGCCAGAGATTTGCCTAGCCACTGATCCCAGCCACCAGAGGGAAACACAACCATATGCATTAACCCAGTCTGTCACGTGCACCTTCTCCATGTGTGCAAAGTCTTGTTGAACAGCTGATGTTCGTCAGGGTGCACAAGCCATTGTATGACAATAAGATTCTGTACCTCAAATGCAGCCCAGGGACTGCATTTCTCAAAGTCCCAACCAGCCTGTGTTGTGGAGGCTGCTGGAGCGCTGGTGGGCTCCCTTGTCTTTCGTTTTGCAGCTGTTGGTTGAATGCACTGTGGGAAGGATGCAATCATGTTTCTGCTAAGTGTGTACAGAGTGTGTGTTCAGTGTTTGCTGAAACAGAACAGGAATGGTGTAAAAAGTGGCATTGCCTCAAACACCCTGAAAAGGCTATTACAGACACTGTCACAGAAGACTTTGCCTTCTGTCCTCCATTATCTAATGGTTTCAGTTGTCAAGAAGGCAGCAGGTTTAATAACCAAACAAACACCTTCCTGCTCTGAAGAATCAGCCTTTCTTCTTTATTACCAATTCTGCTTGAGCTGGGCAGCCAGGCAAATCCCATGTAAGAGGTCACTGAGCTAGACAGCTTCTGCTCCTGTGCTGGTGGGAAGCCCTCACCTCTGTCTGGGCGATGCTTTATGGGCTGCGCTTGTACCCAAACTAAACATAAATTTGTGGCCAGAGGAGGCTGTGTGACTCTTCGTTTGTACATGCTAAGTCTGTTGGTATATTTAACTGTAAAATTCATCAGTAATAAACACTCCAAGGACAAAACTCATTATTTCATAAAAATTGTATATATGTCTGGAAATCTAGGGTTTTCCATTTTCAGAATTAGCAGAAAAATAATTTTTTCTAATGCACATCATCTCAGGGCACTGCGTGCTCTCGCAGGCCTCCTGGGCAGAGGGGGATGGCAGGCTGTTGGACAAGCCATTAGTGAGGCAGCTACCAACTGAGATTTAAGGTTGCCTGCTGGCTCTTGGCAGTCTATCTGGTGGCAGGGTAAAGATCAGAGAATGGCAGTGCTTTCCTGAGCCGGTGGTGGCATCTGAAGAAACGAAGGAGAGACTTCAGCAGCCCCGAGTCTGGGGGCACTGCTCTGAGCCCACCAGCTTCGGGTGCAAGCTCCCTCCATGTCCCCTTCCTGCATGGGATACCTGCACTAAAGCTGGTAACACAGTTGCTGCCCACACACTGAACATCAAGGACAAATGAATCCAGGGAGGGAGGAACATGGGGACAAGGGAAAATTTTTTGAGCTGCACTGTGACTGGGCATGAGAGGCTTTGTTGTTACCCTGCAAAATACCTCCTCCTTGGAGGAAGGGACCATGCATCTCACTGCATGAGCTGAGCACAGAGGCAGTGCCTAAGACAGACTTCTTCAGAAGCAAACCAAAAATGTGTTTGTGAGATGAGCACGAGTCCCGGAGCCCCCGCTGCCTTTAACACATTTTCAGCAAAATGCTCTGCGCCATCCCCAGAGCCCCTCCACTCCCCCCAGCCTTCCTTCCTCCTTCTCCCCCTCCCCACAACTATTTAATTTTGCTCTGGCATGAAATAATAGAGTGCTGTGTATCTATTACAGATGTAAAGAGATTTAGACTGCCACAGGTTTCAGTAGCACATTCAAAGCCCTAACAAAGCTGGGTATAATAGACTCTCCCTGCCATTATCCATTCAGCAAGTGTAATAAATGACTCGGCCGCAGCCTGCCATATACCACCCGGCCCAGATAACAGCTGAAAGGAGAAAATTAAATTTTGCTTTTGTTGAAACATTATGATTTATGTATTTGTAATATAGGCTGCGGTGGGCAATTGAAAAAAAAAAAAAAAAGAAGATTGCTGAATATACTTCAGGGTTACTGATTGTACCACAGGCCACTTAGAGTGCTAGAAATGCTGTTCTTCTCCCCGTGTTCCTTACTAATAATAAAATCATACAAATTCCCATTAACCTTTTTGCTCATGTTGATTTTATTTATATATGTATTTATTCTTTTTTTTAATTTCCAAGTCTTAAGTTTTGGCCATTTACTCTCAGCCTCATGAAAAATAACAGAGTGATGGTTTATGGAGACAAGGCATGAAGTACCTAGGCGTGTAAAAATGATGGATGTAGGTCAAAAAATCTATATATCATTTTTAGTATTTTTATAATAATTTTCTTTAAACGGGGTGATTCCCCCCTTCCCTTCCTCCTCTTCTCCACTGCTGTCTACAGTTGATGACAAGATATTCTGATATCCTCATCCTTGCAATATCTAGACCTATAAAAATAATTAACTTCTCCCACCTTAGAAATATAGAGACAGAATCAGGAGTGCTTCACCCTGTAATTTATAATATTGCAGCACCGTCCCTTAATGTTGTAATCAGGCCTGCAAAGTCTTATCATGTTGTAGAATATAATGAACTTACTTATTCATTTCAACATCACATTTCATCTTAGTTGTTCTCCACATTACTTGCTCGTCCCTCCCCTTTTCTGGAACACTGGAAAGAAGATAGAAGTTTTCTCATTCTTTCTTTTTGCTTTTCTTCTCATTCTTTAGCTCTGGGGTTGAGCTGAGCCAACAGATCCATGGAGAAGGCTGGAGGCTCATTTGCCTGTGCTCCCTAGGAGTTTAAATATGAGTAGTTTTTAATTTTTTTTCTATTTTATGAAATTTTTAAACCTAGTTATGTGGCTTACACCAATATGTTTGATCTTGGCAAAACCAATATGTTGAAAAAACACTTGGCTGCATGAGAAGGGGCAGCTGTAGGGCTGGAGCCAGGAGGTGCTCTGAGCTTCCCACTCTGAACCCTGCAGTGTGTGGCCTTGTTGCTCTAAGCATTTGTGTCTCAAATGTTGCCACTTAAAGCAGAGACTGTCAGAAATTGGGAGGGACAATTAAAGTGGAACTCCCATCCCTGGAAACATTCAAGGTCAGATTGGACCAGATTTTGAGCAACCTGGTCTAGTGGAAGGTGTCCCTGCCCATGGAAGGGAGGTTGGCAGTGGGGATTGAAGTGCTGAATCTATTTTTTCTGACCCTCAAGATAGTCTGCATTTAATGTGGGATTCATCTGATAATAGCTCATCCAGTAGTGATAATTTTGGATTTTTTTTTTTTTCCTGAGGAAAATGCTTTCTTCTGCACCCTGTTAGAAAGTTTATGTGGTATTTTCTCTTCCCCCATCAACTCTTCATTCACAACCACAAAAGGTCAATTAGTTTCATAGTATTTCCTACCCTTGTCCAAAATCTGCTTGCCTTAGGGGCTGACAAGGTGCCTCTAATGGGTGCTGGAGCTCTCCAGGGAGAAATTCTTTGTAAGACCTCATACTCCTCAGTATCCCAGAAGCTTTAAGCAGTCATAAAAGGAGGCTCTACCTGCTCTCCAGCATTATCCTTTCCCTTCTGGCTATGGCCTGAGCCTGTCAGCATCACCATTAAGAAACTACTCTGGTCTGGAACTAGGTCCTGATCCTGACTCCTCTTCTCCCCTTTGCTGTGTAGGAGCAAAGCAAGGACATATTCGGAGCCACGACCATGGGGGGACCCTGTAGCTCTTCTGTAGCTTTTGCTGTCCTCATCTCTTGCACTTTGATGTTTCAGAGCCTGGCACAGCTCTCTGGCATTGGGTCTGGCCATTTCATGGGCAGGACATATCTAGAAAGGCTAAAACCCACCAACAGAAATGTATATTAAAATTTATTTATTTTATATCCTGTGTGCATGGTGTTAAGCATTTAAAGAATTCATGTGATTTTTAGCCCTGCTGAAGCCCAAGGCTGCTGTTAGTATATGTGGGCTGGAGGTTTGGGTGTGCAGGGGATGTTTTACAACCAGCTCATCTCTCGATCAGGTATTCTGCTAATGCACACTGACAGATATTTTGTGAAGCAACGTTCAGTCTATTTATTGACCCCCTGCCCTCAAATGCATACATATAGCAGAGCATTCCAGCTTATATTTAATGCTGAAACATTTGTAAGTACTGTATATCCTATGATCTATTGGACTAATGAAAAAGAAGGTTTATCACTGCAGTCCAGTGTAAATCTGCGGATAACCTTACTGTACAGTCAATTTATTCCTTTAACAGGTTTATTCCTTTATCAGGTGTTTGTAGAAGGTTTCACCATAAGTACAGCAGAGACATAATTTGCTGTGGGGCAGATTTATTTGTTTCACAGGGTTATTATTTTAACAGTCTGATAATCACTATGAGTATGTTTCACCATTTGGAATTTCTGTGTGTATATGTGAAAGTGTGTTTATTCATTCCCCGAGCAGGTTCATTTCCTTATCAGCTATTCATTTTAAAGAGTTTTATTACATATGCAGAGTGTGTAGGGTACTGGAGTGCAGTAATTTTATTAAGAGATTTATTTAGTGCCAGATATTCATTTAGCTGGGGTTCACTGTAACACAATCATATGCTTTCACCTGGCCAATTTTCTTTGCATATCACAGTTTGCTATAAACAACACTTCCCCTGCACTACAGCCTCCAATTCCCTTTTTTCTTTTCCTTTTTTAAAAACTTTTTACAGGAAACACTCCACACTCTGAACTCTTTCATTGATTTTATTAATCATATTTGATTTTATGTCAGGGGAAGGGGATCTTATTTGCAGGCTCCTGTGAAGTGGCTTTTTTAAAATGAATATGCTTAAAGATTCTGCTAAGAGGAGGAGGTTTCAGAAGTGTTTCTCTAATGCCACTTAGGAATTGCTTGAGTCTCAGCATAGAGTCAGTGACTGACTGGAGAAAAGCAGTAGGAGGAAGATGATCCCAAAACAAGAGTCTGGTTTACTCAGCAACTATGTGGATTTGATTTTTTTCCATGATTTAATATTTTTTTTTGTTATGTGAATATTAACTCTAGAAAGAAGAGGAAAGAAATTGTTAATAAACTGTAGGTGATGTCTGTCTTTAATTTTGCATAAAATGAAGCTATAAAATAGGGAAAAAAAGAAATCCACCTGCATCACTAACTCTCATGCTGGGGTAAAATACAATCTTATTCTAATCTTCCTGATGCCCACGGGTGTTTCAGACTGATTTCGCAGGAGGAGGGCTTGGTGCCTAGTTGGTAGTTTACTCACTGCTGTCTGTAAGAAAGAGCTATGTACAAAAAACTGAGTCCTCTGTGCTCTGGAACAGCTGGAGGTCATGGAAGAGGCAGAGGGTGACACTGCACATCCCTGGGACCCAGGTGCAGATTTTCAGGCAGGTAGAGCTCTTTACTTTGGATTACTTATGTGAGAGAGGAGTCTTCTGTACAAATGTGTTTTTCTGGTCCAAAGAATATGTGAATCAGTGAATACAACTGAACTCAGCTAGTGCTGGATCAGGCTCTTAACTGCAGAGAGTTACTTCTAGTAACTGGCCAACATAATCTAAGCCAACTTTTCCTTGAATTGCCTGAAACTTTTTCAAGTAGAAAACCAATTATTAAACTTAGCGGTATTTCATGCTAATAGGGGAGCAGTATAACTTCAACCACATTATCAATACAAGATCAAAACTATTGATGAACACACAAAAGTAAATCAACATTTGCCTATAAACAGCATAGTCCATTTACCAGATGCAATTAATACAATTTAAGCATTCAACCGGATATCACTTACCATTTGCTGCTTTTTTCTTTACATCAGATGTCCAGGGAATGGCAAAAGAACCTGGTGAAATCCACTGGCAATGACAGGATTTGTTTCCCAGGTAGATAGAGTAGGAAGTTAGTGCTAGAGCTGATTAAAGAACTCCATTTTCACAGAAGTTTTGAGAAGTCTTTTCTGGTTTGTTCTGGAAGAATCATGCTCCTTCAAACTTCTTTTTCTAAAACAGACCTGTGTTAAAATACCAGATCTGCACTGAAAAGAGTGAAGTTTTGTTTTGTTTCTTTTCTGAGGTGTTTGGAGAATCCATCCTGATCCCTGAAACCTTTTTCTTGATAATATCCTTGAAATCAATATTTAACTACAAAGCATTTTCACTCTGAAAAAAATACATTTTCAAAAGAAAGAATGTTTAATTGAAAATGTTCTTAACAGCTCTAGTCTGAATGAAAATACCCATCAGTTTGCTCTTCACTGACTCATTAGTATGGTCTTAAATTTATGACTACAGTGAAAAAAATCAGCTATGGGTAATTGAACCCCTATTGTAAAGAATCATGTTAAAATGTACTTAGTTATGCTCAAGGCTAATGTTATTTGTTAAATCTCCTAACAGGGAATTAGCAGTTGAAGTTTTGTTTTCATAGTGTTAATTATTACTCTTGATGCTGCCATGCAACATCCTTGACTCACTTTTCATTGAGTCTGTTGAGACAAGTTTGCTTCTTACTGGGTAAATAGCATTATAAAGGAGAAGCAGAGAAGATCAAAAACTGCAAATGGTACAAGGGGGCAGATGTAGCATTGGGTGATGGATCCAGAGTCAAGTTTTTCCCAGGAGATGTTTGCTGGCTGCAAAATAACGGTGATTTTCCTGGGAGTGTGAAAGATCCAGCTCAAAGACACCATGGATTCCAGCTGCTGAGTTTAGTCTGGAACTCAAGCTGTGGAAATACGTAATTTTTATTGGAGGTTGTGTTAGTTCAGACAGAATCCTTCAGAAACTTTCAAGACTTTTCAGTATACAAGTCTTGCATTATTGGGTACAATGTACCTCCCCCTACCTGATCCTGGGAATTAGATAGCCATGAATTTATCCAAAGTTTGAAGGGAAATTTCTTAGGCAACCCTGATCCTGTGGGAATAAGCCAAGGCACCATGGCCAAAGCCTTATATTTCTGATTCTGCTCTTCACATAAGAACTGAATCAAATGTTGACTGTGAAGAAGTATTCCTTCCCCCCACAGCAAAACCACCCTGATTTACAGTCAGCTGCTACTGCTGCCCATTCTCTACCTTTAATGACACCAGAACATAACTGCCTGCTGTGCATTGGCTCCATTTCAGGCTGGGATCAGAAGAGAGAGAAGGTTTAGAGAGAACAGGTCCAAACAGCTACAAATCTCAAAACTCAGTGTAAAAATCCCACTGTACACCCAGGTTGCATGTTTTATACTGCGAATATGTGACATTGCAGTGATCCATTGGTCCTCTGTCCTTATTCAGAATATGAATATGTGTGTGTGAATGCATATGGCTTTGAGGGAAATGACTGCTGGGAATTTTTTTTCTTCCGGTCCAAGTGCTACTACACGAAAGATAAGACTTTTTGGTAGCCTCAGCTGTTTTATTAACAGTAAAAGATTGCTCTAAACTGCACCTACTTCAAAATTGTTTTTGCAATACCATGCAGTGGCTCTTGAACAACTTCCCTTGACAAATTATTCTCATGTATCTGCCCTGAGAATTTTGGGAAGGGATGAGCAACGAGATTAAGACTATGCTGGTTTTCAGACTGCGATATTTAGGTTTGATATTCATGTGAGCACGAGTGGTAAATGCTTTTTCAAGAGAGGTTCTGGGTGCTTTCACGTTTCCTGATAGTCAGAATCGAGCCTTTGCACAAGTCTTGTGAAACTTTATGAAAACTCCATGGAAGTTTTCTTTCAATAAATACTGTGAAAACGATAGATCTGTCAATTTTTAAACAAAAATGAGAGCATCTCAGTTTCTGAAGTTACTAAAAACTTGGAGGCAATAAAAGACACTGAACATAGCCTTATGAAGCTACTAATTCTAATTATTGTTGCTTTTATATGTATAGCTTATACACAATTTTACATAATAATTTCATATTAAATGCAATTATTTTATGCATGTTATTCAGAGATCAGGCACAGTCAGGGAAATAATCCATCTGGCTGCAGGAGTCTCTGGAATGATGATCTCTACTTGCTATGAGCCTGAGAATGGCTCAGAGCAGAATCTTTGTTGAATGAAAGGATGCTTTGACATTAAGTCTGTTTCAACAGACAGAATCAAGCTACGGCTTTGTAATTCCTTGTGATTTGCAGTATCAGTTTAAAACTGAAATGTTATTTGATCAGATTTGAGGATGTTAACTTCTACGTTCTATAGCACTTTATCTGCATCTGACCATGTCCTGCTGAATAACAATTCACTAAAGAACCTGTATCAACCTGAAGTCATTTAAAAAGAAGAATTATGCAAATGATCTCTCTTTATTTGGCTGTGCACTGAGGGATCTTTCAAAGAAAAGAATAAGATGTAATTTCAACACACTTAGAAGTGGTACTTCCAGGGGAAAAGGAAATCTTTGAAGAAGCAATTTGTAGCTAGAGATATTGTGCTAGAATGTGCAAATTGATGATTATTTACTAGTGAGCCTGTGAAGGAGAGAGACACATGCCACCTTTTGTCAACGGGTGGCAGCTGCATGAGAAGCAGAAATCATGATTTTTATAACAGTGCCTATTTTCACTTCCATTGCTTGTCAAGGCTGTAATGCTGATCTCTCCATCTAAATTGCAAAACTAGAAGAAATCATTTAATATGGCACCTTCCTGCCCTGCAGAATCTTGCTTGTCTGGGATGGCATTGCTCTGTTGTACAGATTATATTTTTTAACGTCTCCCCAGATTACAAATTATTGTCAGCAAAACTTGCTGTTTGCACCCAGCTGGAGGCTGGAAGGTGCTTTTAAAGTTTGAAGGAAAAATTAGATCTTGCACCTCTTCATGGGAAGGAGCTCAGCTGAGCTCCTTGTCTTTGAGAAGAGGTTCCAGTACTGAACTGCAGCCGTGTTCCCCTTTGCTCCTCTTCCTCTGCCCTCTTGAGTCTTGTGTATGCCTTTGCCTCTCTCCTGTGGAAGAACTAAGGCAGTGTCAGGGGATTGAATTCCCATAAGTGAAAGCAGGCATGGAACCCATCTCTTGCCTTGTGGACAAGCCTGAAGGGCAATTAAGTGGTAGAAGGGAGCTCCCCCTGAAGAGAAAAAGTTGGTTAAGATCTTTAGGTTATGAATCTTTAAAATGTCTAGGGAATGAAATCTCTTCTTATCCCTTGTGCGACTTTGCCAGCTCAGCATGTAACTGCATGCTGAGAGCTGAAGCATTTGTGTGCAGCATCTGGGCTGTAATATTTCGGACCTATAACACCAAAACACCTGTCCTGACCACGGTAATGCATGAGAGCCCTGATGTCCCTTAAAACAGACAGTAAAAACATGATGAGAAGTCTTTGAAACCTTTTCTGTTTCTTTTCTGGGAAAAGAATGTGTTGCAAGGAGCACTGAATCAGCATACTTCAACACTTCTTAATACATTTTTTTCCTTTAAGGGCTTATTAGACTTTTTCTGGATTTGCCCTGAAAACCTAAGTAAAACAGAAAATCCAAATTATCACCAGTGCAAGAGACCCTTTCTGCTGTTTTATCTCTAAGAAGAAATGCTTTCCTCATGCCAGTCCTCTGATGCACGCATTGCTGTAGATACGCCACCGTTTAAAGAATGGGCTGTTTACTGTTTGGATAGCTTCAAAGAGAGAGTTTCCCCCCCGGAACAAAACTCTTCCTTAGCAAGATAAGTATAAAGTGTTTAATAGTGCCTCTCTTCTTCACTTTCAAGATTCCTCTTTTCCCTTTATCTCTGCCTACTCATATGTATTTTAAAGGGGACCCGATACGCTGGTGTCACGCGTTCACACCAGCTTAACAAATGATGCCACTTCCATGTAATTAATGAAAAGACACTGATACCATTGGGTCAAATGGACCGAGTGCTATCTGAGTTATTGCAAATGTCCCCAGCACAGACTCTCTTTTCCTGAAGGCAGGGGAGGGATGTGTACCATCTCCGTGCTTATGTCCCACTGGGAGCTGACTTCCTCTGTGCAGTGCAAGATGAAGGAGCCAAAGTAGGGGAAAGGGTTTTTGCTGGGCTGAGTATGTCAGATATTAGCCCTGAGGTACCCAGCACTGGCTTGAACATGAGTGCAGAGAAAGCTCCACAGGACACAGCCTAATGCTGTTGAGCTGCTAAGTAGAATCCTAGAATGGTTTGGGTTGGAAGAAACTTTCAAGATCATCTTGTTCCAATCCCCATGCTGTGAGCAAGGACACCTCCCACTAGACCAGGTTGCTCAAAGCCTGATTCAACCAAGATGTTAAAGAACATCTTGTTATTATTAATGATTTCTTTTTCTCTGCTCCTGGTTTATTTTACGTACCTTATCTTTCTGGTTGGCTCACCCATTTACATGAGCACCCAGAGCTGTCTTTAAATGTGTGCTTCCAGGATTTTTCCTTCAAGGGTCATAGTGAAAAGTTCCCTGTACATTACTAGGTTCATATATTCTATGGCAGAATTTTTGCTTTTGCTGACTGGCTGACATAGGCTAACCACATAAACCTGGACATGGCCAGACAATTCCAGGAAAGCATGACTATGTAAGAAATGCAGTAAAGATTTTCTTGCAGTGAGCTAATCTTTAGTAATACTTGTCTATATCTGGAGGCATAGTTGGCCCATCAAGAGAAGACCAACCCTCTATAAGGCTTTGCGAGATTTGGACAAGTGACTATGCAAATATGTGTCAATATGACTTTTTCTTCAGCTGATTGTGACACGGTGTGCTAAAATCCAGCAGCAACTTAATACTGACCTTTCTGAGCTTTGAGAATGGATTGTGTGGATTGACTTCCACTTTTTCAAGCTTATTGGCATTGAAATGTAACATTGGATTGGACCATGTTTGCAAACACCTGGAAGAACTTAGGTAAATCCTTATGAACATGTGTGTTCCCTCAGGGGGTCACTATGACCTGGCACCAGCTGATCTAGTTCTGTATGGCTCATCTTATTCATTATCAGCTTCAGATAGCCCAAAAAATCAGTAACCAAAAAAAAATATTTTTTTCCTTATTATGTCAATAGAGATGTGAAAATAAATGGAAAAATTCTGCCTCATGAGTTAATATGAAAATGTCACCAACCTGAGATGATTCCATGTGTGTATAATGTCAAGGTATTTATATGTAAATATGTTGTATCTTCAGATACTTAGAAGTTGATGTGTTTTCATAAAATTGCAGAATACAGATTTTGTAGAATTTCAGAAATTAAATGTTTAGTACTTTCCCTCAGAATTTTGCTAATGATTGAAAGGGGTGTCATATACTCTTCTTTTAACACAACTTTCATTTCTGTTCTCAAGTCCTGTATCTGCAGTGATTGGTTTGTTTAAAGTCTTAACATTTGTATGAAGCCTAGTATTTTCCTAGGTCTCTTTTGGTTGGTTTTTAATGCTTTGCATTTTTTTTTTTTGACTTCAATTTCATTTTTATGTTTCTCTTTTTATGAGGTCTTTCAGTGATTGACTTCTTTTTCCTTTTTTTTTTTTTTTCCTGGGGGCAAATTTCTTCTCTTTGATCAGCAATGTAAATCTATTAAGAGCAGTATGAAGCCCTGTTGCATATTTAACAACCTTGCCATTGGATTTTCTCTAGGAGTAAACAAAGGAGATACTTTGAGCTGCACTCTCAGCCTAGTGGTGAACAGCAGACGTTAATAATGCAATGATGTTTCTTCATACAGCATTGAGCCATAGACCACACCACACTCTCCAGTGTCTAGTTTGGAATGGAGAAAGGTTCATGTCCTGGTTCTTTTTTCCTTTCTGTCCTCTCCAGGCTCCCCAGGGAAGTGATGGAGTCACCATCCCTGGAAGTGTTCAAAAAGGGAGTAGATATGGCACTTTGTGATGTGGTGGTATCAGCTGAAGGTTGGACTCAGTGATCTTGGAGGTCTTTTCCAATGCGAATGATTCCATGATTTGGATTTTTGGTTTGTCTTTCTTTTTTTCATCTATTGCAACGTCTAGTTGTGTCTCTTCCATCTGCTTAGTAGTGATTTTGTGTCAGCTAAATACCTCTCAGCTGAAAGTCAGAAACTTGCTTTTCTCTTCTTTTGCACATCCTCTGCACTTTTCGATTGCACTGGGAGGTGCAACACAAAACATGGTTGTGATGAAGTAGTCAGCTGTCTAAAATATTTCTGAGACTTAAAAATATAAGGACCTTTTGCTTGTGGACTGTAGTTTCAAAGCTGATTTTATGAGAGGGCTTTGAGCAACCTGGTCTGGTGGAAGGTCTCCCTGTCCACGGCGGGGAGTTGGAACTTAGGTTATCTTTAAGTTCCCTTCCAACCAGAACAAGTCTGTGATTCTATGATTCAGCTGTGAAGTGACTGTGAACAATTGCTGTGAAATGGAATTTCAGATTTATGGGTAGAATTCAGGCCTTGAAGACACAAGGGAACTTTTGCATAAACTTATGTCCTATCTGCCATTGCTCCGTATGCACCCAGCTAACACAGAATCCAGAGAAATCACCGCATTATGGAAATTTTACCTTCAAGTTTAATTAGAATACATTAAAATGTGTTGTAAGCACATGAAACAATGTAAAGACATCTTTTTTAGGTGTTGAGGTGATTTCAGAAAGTGTTGGAAGTAATGCCTTGAAGTGGTGTAGACTTGACTGAACTGATCCACAAGGGTTTATTCTGGTTTGCAGTTTTGGCTAAAGCCTGCTGGTTTCTTGCTCCTGTTTTCTAAGGATCTCTTATTATTCCTAGCTGAAATGTCTTCAGAATGTTTGCACATATACAGTACTAACAAGATAACATCATTATGCTTTTTTAGTTTTTTAAATGTTGGATGTTTTAGGTGACTAGCATTTATTTTATCTTGCAGATATGAAACAGAAGCACATCTATAACTTGCTGCTGTATTGAATAGATTAGATATCAAACAGGCATTGTAAATGAAGTAGGTCTTGATTACAACTGCATAAATGAATTGAATATCAAGAAATAGAACTATGGAAATATTTGTCAAAAAGAAAGAAGACTGTGTATAGCTCGTAACCACAAGATTTTTTTTCATTGTAGGTTAAATGACTGATTTAAATGTGACTTAAATACAGTAATTTTCCATTAAACCAACTGAACATGAAGCACACCAGAATGAATTGTTGATGTTACTCAACTTCAAGGCATTAATTATTAAGTCTTGCTGGCAGTGAGATACCTATTTCCATGAATCTTTAGAGTGGTTCTGGATGCCAACACTTGGCTAGAGTCTGAGCTGCAGAAATGGAAGAATTAGAAGTGATGAGATGCACAATAAGATTTTATAGTTGGGTTCTTTAACAGGACATAGCATAGACTCATGTTCTTTGTTTTAGCACTGGCTGGGAGCGTTTGACCAAAATACTTATGAATTATATTCTTCAGGTTTTATTCACTCCTGAAATGAAATATGAAGAGCAGAATGTTTGTGGAATGTGATGGATCACATAGAGATCTGACAAAGACTGATTCCTACCTCATTCCCCACATTTCTTGACCAGTTCTTATCAAGGTTTCTACGGGGAAGGTCCACTGCTTAGAAGTAGTAAATGGTTACTCCATGACATTCAGCTTTTCCCTTTATGTATTGTGGGCATGTATATAAACTTAGTTCAATAGGGTTAACTACTTTTTATCACATAATGAAATAGAAACCTGGAAACCTTACAATACTTGATAACAGTATTCTGTTTAAACATCTATGTTTAATACTCTTAATGACTTTAATACTTTAATACTGAATGACTCTTACTTTTGTCAAGTAGGAATACAAATCAGGTGTAGATTAGAAATAGCATAATATTGTATTTTTTTTTAATATCGAAATCTACTTAGTAGTCTGATAATTTATTACATTAAAACAATCTATTTTGAGTTCAGTATTTCTGCTAATCCTTAGCTTGATTGTTGCTGATGCTGAGCTAAAGTTCTCACAGCTTTTCACAAATGTCCCTGTATGCTGCAAAGAGAAAACCAGAGGGAACAAGGGTTCTGAGTGCACTTGACAACATCCAGACTGGAAATTATCTTGTTTTTTTTTATTGTTCCATCTTTGTTTCATTGAAAACTGCAGGAGTGTTAGCAGACTTGCTCTGAATTATCTCAGGAACAAGGGCAAAATCTCTTTGCATCTAGATTTATCATAAGTCTACTGTTTCTAGTTTCAGACTGGAACTGAACACCCATTCTTTCTCACTGAGTCAATCACATTGCCACACATGTCTGTTGGTGCCACATATGATAACTTAGTTGCCTGTGTAGATAAGGATTAGGAGATTGGATTCTTCTTGCATTGGTTTGTCTCATGTGCATGGTAAGTACAGCTGTATAGGGGAATTCTCGTCCTTTCCTAAATTACCATCAGAATAATTAATGCTGTTGTCCTCTTGGAAGCAACCTGTGATTAGCCAGGAATGGGTTACAGTGGTAGCCAGAAGCAAACAGAGCAAAGCATTTGGCTTGTGGACCAATCCTCAGCTACCAGGGAGGAGAGGAGCTGGGCATGGTCTGTGCATGGGATCAGTTGTGAGCAGACCTGGGTGTGGTTTGTGGTCAGGATCAGCTGTGAGATGTGCTTGGGATCAGTTGTCTTCCCTCCCCTTTGTCTCACAGAAACCACTGTGAACACCAGGCTAAGTACTAAGGGGAGTGACATGTCATGTCCTGCAGGCTTAGGCCAGTGAAGGTTTCAAACCTTGGCTAACTAAACCAAACTCACAAACTGGCATGTCATGACAGAGCCCTCTTGTTTCTGGTCTGTGTTTCAGGCCACTTGGAAGTCTGGACAAGAAGACAGTAGAAGTTTGTAGGGTATCTTGGAAGCAGGAAGCTGAGGAAGTGAGGGAGTGCTAAATAAACCAGATAACTATTGTCATTGAAACCGATAGTATTTCTGTTACCTCAGTACTTCTTTTAAGCAGATTAAACCTTTTCAGTTAGGGTCTAGGACAGCTTGATTCATTGAGCCTTTGTAAATTCATGCTCTCACTTTGGTATGATGTGTTTGGATTACAGTGCAAACAGAAGTTTGTTTGCTCTGGAGTGCAATTATAGTTTTTTACTAATATTTATAGCAGATTGCCATACAAAATGCCAGCAGCCCCTGCATTCTGCTGCCAGGGTGCTAAACAAAGAATGCAATAAGCTTGTCTTCTACAAGCTACAAACAGGTTCTTTGCAAGCCAATGCTTTTACTTTTACATGGGTTAATGTTTCTGTTCTTATGCCAATTCTTCCTGCTCATTCTTTACTATGTCTTTCTAAGTAAGCAGGGATAATTGCACACAGTTTAGAGCACTACAACACAACAAAGAAAATGTCCTTTAGGTTAAAAAGATTAGGACATTAGTAAGTAATAATATAGAAAAAGATGTGCAGTTATTTTGAAAATAAGAGCAAGCTGGGGCAATATGGTGAGTTATTAGACCTTTATTTGCATACTTTCTCACCTTATAGATTCAGGTAATGGTGAAACAGGGATGAAATTTCTTTATATCAATTCCATCAGAGATTTTTAAACAGTAATAACAACAGTGGCATGGGATCTCTAACTTTATAATTACTGAGTTTTCCAGACAGTAAACCATAGGCATGTGCACGTGCCCATGAACGTATATGAATGTGTGTGTACATGTGTATGAACATATATATGTATATATATGTATATAGTTATAAAAAATGGCCTGAATTCATTAATCTCTGATGTTTATTAAAGGTGGAAAGATCCATGAGGCCCTAATGAATGTTTTCATTAATGAGTAAAAACAAAACTCTGATACCTTTATTAGCACAGTATTTTTGTCAAAATGTGTAAGAGCATTCACAGAATAAAAATGCTCTCTGGTATAACAGCCTAAAAATCCTAAGAAGTTGATTCTGTCACATGCTAAACACACTGGCTCCAATCCAGTAACACATTTGAGCCAGGGCTGGACCTCGAGGCTCACAGGACCACTTGTGTCCTCACAGGTCAGTGCTTTGATGAAGTGGGGACAAGAGGGTCAGCATGTTGCAGAGCTGAGCTCTCACTGAAATAGGACTGAATGGGAAACAGGATACACTAAATAGGAGTGAATTCAGGAGTGGTCTTGTGAGTAAGATACTGAGGTAGGGCAGCAGATTTTAGGTATGAGTGCACATAATTTGCAGTGCATCAGTGTAATGGGGTGGGTTAGTTCACCACATATCAAGCCTGGTGCCACCACACTTTCTCTCCTGCTGTTGCACAGTCTGGCTGCATTAGTGGTTTGTCATTGCTGGTATGTAGGAGGTGCATCTTCTGACATTCAAAACACATGTCCTAGGTTTGGCTTCCAGCTGTGTTTGGGATGGCCTATTGGCTGAGTTAGCTACTTTTGTGATGCTTTAGTTCTCCTGCAGTAGTGGGAGCACCAATAAAGGCAGAGGAGGGACTGCATTGCTTAGGTAATGCTTGAGTGCTGGAATGGTGGATGTCAAAGAAGTGCTGTACTTGAAGTGTTAGACTCCTAAGTACATATATAATACATATATAATATGTACTTAGCATATTATCATGGATAATGTGCTAAACTGTTGCACTTTTTTTAGTTTTTAATTTAATAAAAATATGAAAATGACAGTGATTGAGATATGTTTATTCTTCAAACGTAGTAACAGAAGAGCTGCAGAACCATGCTTTCTGCTTACAGCATGTAATTCAACAAGGTTAATGGAAGCTTACCCACATATGCTTTTCTTGGGTTAAATGTGACGGGGTTTTGGTATTTTCAATGTTTTAATTTATAAGCAGCGTACATGTGGTAATATTTTCCTCCTCTATATGGGAAACAATTTCTGAGTGAATACACAAGCTGTTTTCAGATTGAAACCCCCAGATATTGTTCCCCCTTGGAGGAGCTGTAATCTGCCAGATTTCAGGTTAGGCCAGACTCTGCTGGTATTATAGTTTCAAAGAGGAAACGTGGTCTTCCTGATTTGACAGAAATGATGTAAGGATTGCCCAATGGGCATGCTCCTGCAAGAATGAAATTTGGAACCATCAGGTGCCAAAGACATAGAGATGAAAGACAAAGTAAGCAGGAGTAGAGTTTTAAAACTAGTTTGGTTTTTTCTGCCATTAAATATATAGCTTTATTGCCATTTAAAAAATATTAAACTTTTTTAAAAGCATTTGGGGTATTCTATTTTACAGGTTTCTAGAGAAAGTAATTTTGCATTTAAAAAGCCTTAACTTCAATACAGAAACAGCAAGAAGTATTTGATTGGTGTTTGTTTTTTTGTAAAAGAGAAAAGTACTCTCTTGCTTAATTATGCTTTTTAGTATTTAGGAACTATGAAAAGAAAACTCACTGGAATGCAAAAGAATTATTCAGATGCAGGTGTTTAAAAAGAAAATTAACCTTTGCAGTTGCTAGTTTTGCTGAGAAGCACTAACAGTGGCAGTAATTCCAATCTCAGTGACAAACAAGCCCAGATGATCCATGTCTTCACATCAGAAATTGTAACAACCAGTTCTGCCTTTCAAAACTCCCAACACTGTTTCTTGGAGCAGGACTTTGCATGATCAGTGCTAAAGGGAGGGCTGATTCTCCATCACCAGCCCTGGCTCTGTGTAGCACATCCCTCTTTCCTTTATCATCTAACCCTGTTCTTCTGTCTTCCCTTTTTCTTTGGACTTGTGATTCAGGGACAGTGAGTCTCTTAGTTTAGGCTTCACAGGAAGATTTTTATACAGCAGAGGTTACTGAAGCATTTATCTTTTAAGAAACAGCATACATATACAGAATTGCAGTGTATGTGTTTTGAAAACAGCTCTGAGAAATAAATAGGTCACTCTTGGGGCTTTCCAACCTTAATAATGTCTTTTTCATGTGTGTCTCACTTATATCAGTTATTCTGTTGTGCCATCATATATTTCTTGTTTTGAAATTTGGGGAGATATAATTTTTGTTTCACTGTATGGCATCAAGGATATTTTTGAAGATAATTAATTAAGTTGAAGGGCTACAAAATGTTCAAATATAAAACATTCTTAAAACCTGGGACAGTCTTTGAAGGCTTTGCAGGATGTAAAACAATCAGAAAACAAATTCTCCTAGATGACAAAAGATGATCTTATTCTCTATCAAGGGCAATGATAGAAGAGCAATCTTGGACAGATTTGATATAGTTTGAAGAGCAAAACTCTTATCAGTAGGAATTCAAGATAAAGTTTACTGTAGAAAAGCCCTACTGACAAACTTAGTAAATATCAGCATTTCCTATACCAGAATATACAAAATGAAAAGGTACAGCAGGCAGCTGTAGACTAACATTAAAGGGTGGTGAAATGGAATCGCTCCTGTTCACATCCTGAAAAATAAAAGCATTCATAGGGTTTATTGGACAAAAAGGAGATCTCAATTCCATACAGATGAGATTAAAAAGGGAAGTTACATTTCATAAATCCCTTGATCATCCCTTTATGTCTACAAAGTTTAGCCAAGGGCCAAGACAATGTTTTAAAAAATACCAGATTTTCTTTAAACCACCACCACCAAAAAAAAAAAAAAAATCAGGCATCCTCTTGATCAAAATTCTCCACAGTAGATTACCTTCAAGTGATAAATGAACTCCCAGAGAAGATGAATGAATGGCATGAACCCCTGTATATACTATTCACTAACTGCAGGAAAGATCTTAATTCAGCTGAAAGGACCTCTGTCTTGGAGGCCTGTCGAACTAAAGAGCCAGAGCATGGATGATTACATTCAGCATCTGGGAGACTTCAGTGTAATTGAATCAACTGGGCTATATTTAACTGTGGAAAAGATCAAATGAGGAAGCGAGAGGTGCAAGGTAAAGAGACCTGTTCTGCACCCTCGATGGCTTGATCAGAGGGGGAAATGGACTGCACTTAAATGGAGAGGATGAGGAGGTGGGGATTATTGAGAGAAATGGGGCATAGACAGTGGATGTTGAAGTTGGCACAAGCAGAAAACCAAACAAGTAAAAATCTCTGGAAGCCAACCATAGGAAACACTAAGTCAGGGCTGAAAACTGTTTTGGATACAGACTTGACTGAGTAGACAATCTCAACCAGCCCCACTGTGTTCCCATTGAACTGAATATTCATTTTACTCAAGAATTTTGCCAGGACATGAGTATCAGTCGCAGAATTAAATTCCTGTATTCAGTTGGCACAAGCACAGGGGAAATCTGAAACTGGAGCCATAACCGTTGAGTTTGAGCTCAGTTTTCATACAGCAGGGCTTCCTTTGGCCAGGACCCTCTGTGATGCCTTGGTTCCTCCCTGCTGTCCCTGCTGCCCTTGTCCCCTGCAGTCAGAGGGAGGCTCAGGTGTGCAGACCTCCTCCCAGCCTTGGGAAAAGCTGCGGTCTGGGCATCTTTGTCTTGGAAATCTGTCATGGAAGGTAAAGAGGAGAACATAAAGATGATGTTTGTCCCTAGAGATGTTCTTGTGGTTTCCCTTTGCTGGGGTGAAAGAGCAGTGTGGGTGATGCAGAGAACTGAGGTATGTGTGCACACAGTTTTTTTATAATAATGTAGCATATTTCTAGTGATAAAGAGTAAACATTTAGCAGTTACTAGCTATCCCAGGTATGTTACAACTAGTAGATAATATCTCTGACTCCTGAATTTCCTTTCTGCTATTAGAATATGTTCTTTCAAATAGCAAACTGCCTATCACTTACTAATCTGGCCATTGTGTAACTAATACAATAAATATGTCTCCTGTAAAGTGCAGTGAAGTAATGAGCAATTTAATGAGTTAAGCAAAGAAAGATAGAAAGTGAAAATAAGAAACCATGGAAACTAGCTCACTAATCCTAGCAGAGTGCCAGCAGACTAATGAAGACAGACGGAGAGTGAAAATGAGAATAAAAAGGAGAAACAGCTCACTGAAGGCAGAGATACAAGATATCTATGTCTTTAAAAGACTTCTGTGTTTGCTTTTTGCACTAAGTCAACGTTTCCCTTTTCCACAATTGCCAGGGAATGGTTTTCTGTCAAGGAAAGCAAGTCAAAAACGCTGACCAGATCCTTTTATTTGCCTTTGATTCCTGCTCCCCTGTCCCAACTTGCACAGCCAGTTGGAAATGCCAACTAAATGTTACTATATGAAGATTTTAATTATCTAACCCCTCTTTCTTTCCTCCCTTTATTCCCAAAGATTAAGTAGTGATAATTCAACATCAAAACTCCGTGTCCTGTACGCTCTCAAACGTGATAGAAAGTCTGCTGTCTTTCCTGGTTTGATGAAAAAATCAGGTTCAGGGAAGGCTGATTCTTACCTGGGGTCCATTACAAACACAGAGGCACTGCGGGGCACACGGAGGTCTAAATCTGACCTAAGATATTTTGTGTAATTAATAGACACATAGAGGAGCTCCCAAAAGGCCTTTATTACCATTAAATGACTTGTTCCTTAGAGTACCTTTCTGTCTAAAAAGAGGTGGATGGTGTAGATTCGATGCCTAAAAACTAGGACAGATGAGTCTTGAGTTCAAACCTCATCAATAATCTCAGTGGAGGGGAGGTGGAGGAATTCTCAGTTGTTGTGCTCTTGATGTGCTCTTCCCCTTGGGCACTGCTGTGTCACATGGGCAACCTGTGCTGTCCTCATCTGTTGACACCCTTGTAAGTGATAACAGCCCCACCACAGCCTGATGCAGGGTCAGGATTTGAGTCACTGGGTGGCTTCAGTAGAAATTACTCCAAGATTACTCTGGTGGTTAAAACAGGACTGGAGTAAAGGGGTTTTTGATGTGAAAATGCTTCTTGCCATTTAGAGGTCCGTTGGGTTATATTTTCCACTGGATGGTGGGCAAGTCCTTGAGAAAATGCTTTTAAACTCATCTCAATAACCATAACTTCTAAACTTGAGGACTAGAGAAAATTGTATGTTTGATAAGGTTTCTCTTCAGTAATGTATAGGAAAGGTGTTTTCACTGTTTTGTGGTTGTATTTTAAATTTTTTTACAGGTTTTCCATGTTTTTCTAACTGCCCAACAGGGGAATATAGGAAGATAATGCTTCTCATTCCTTCTCATGCTTAACTCTAGGCAATTATTTATTAAAAAAGCCTCTAATGTAAGTTTTAGCTGTTTAAGAATCTGACCAAGAATCTTGGATTCATCCTGTTGTAAGGAGAAAATTACAGTGGGCACTGATGATGTATCAGACCTCAGGTAATGATATATTCACTACTGAATTCCAGCTCCTTTCTTACATTCATGAAGAACAATATATCCAAAAGTAAAATTTAAGATAGTATTGTATAGTAATATGGAAAAGTTACAAAGCACTGTTGAATCAAGGAATTGTCTTCTAATCTGCTTTATTTTCCTGCTGTATATAGACCTACTGAAAATTTCTAGACAAATTATAAAAAAAAACTTGCTTGAAAAATATGAAATTTGTCAAATGTATTTCTAAAATTTTCTCTTAAAATCCCCTTGGCAATTAAAATTTCCTGGATTTGTCTTTTTGTCATTTTCCTCTCAGCAACTGGCAAAGTGGTAATAAAAGTAGATAAATGGGAAAGTAATAATTGCACTATTTTAATCAAGCTAATCAAGTTTACTCAATCTTTGTATAGAACAAATAAATTTAAAAATAGTAAAAAATTGCGTTTAAAAATATATCCTACTTGTGAATTAATTAACTAAGGAATGTGTAGTGACTGCTGTTGAAAGCAGCCACATTAACTCTGTTTTGCTGCTTGTTTTGTCAGCATTACCGTATATCCAAAATCACAGCGTTCATCGTCTGCCTAGTGCTACCATCTAATGCTTCTTCAGGGAGAAAAACACTCTTTTCAAAAGGTATTTAAACCCCTACACTCTGTTATAGTGTATCTCTCATTTTTCTAGGCTAAAAGACTTGTTTATTTTTTTTTTGGCACAAAACATAAAGTGAACATACAGCCTCTGGAGGTGCTGAAGTAAACTCAAAGCTGAGTGCAGGCCATGGTCTCCACTGAGTTCACTGTGACCAGATCCTAATCCAGCAGGTCTGTGCACCCAAATTTAGCTGGAATCGGATTGTCCTCGTCTCCTTTGTCTTAGGTACTTTAACTCCACAAGCCCAGTGTCTGACACATTGCTTTTGCCTTTAATAATACCTTGGAGCAAACAGGACACACGCCTGTTTCCAAGATGTTCAGGCACATCCTGAGACCGTGTCAGGTAAATGAGGCTGTTTATGAGGGATCTGTTATAGCCAGTTCAATAGTATGTAATTTAAGACTATGTTTTAAACTAAGGGTGGGGACTCTCATGTAGTAGGTTAATACATACACGACCTTTAGCACATCCTGACCTTCCTCAGCCTGAGATAATGTTCCATAACAAATTTATTGTGTCAGGGAGATGATTTGTCAGCCAGCAGAAGTAAGTGGTAAGAACAAAAGGGAGTAGGGACTGAGAGGAGTCTGCTGGTCAGGAATGCTCTTTTTATTTATTCTCTGCATCTAGATTGCAATTCTTTATGTGCAGTGTCTGAATCCCCACCTGTCCTGTGACTGAGAGCTAACTTCTGGTTACTTATCTGCAGCCTGGTCTTGTAGATGGTTTTCCCTTTATGCTGTAAGCTGGTGGGAGCACAGACCCTTGTCTGCTTGGCTCTGACTGGCTGCTGCCCACAGCAGCTGTATTTACTTGCTATGTATATTAATAAGTAATAATTCATCCATAAAACAAATTCTCTCTGGTCAGAAGCTTGGCAAGCAATATGCAGCTTGAGAGAATTTTTGTACAAGAAATTCTCCATAGATGAAGATATGTAGATCTATTCTGATTGACTCTTTGGAAAACAGAGTGAGGCTTTAAGTCACTTTATTGCACTGTATTTATTTTCTTTGTGTTAAGACATCTAACAAGCAAAAGCTTTTCACAATCAATACCTTGTACATTTTCCAACAGAACTGAGGTTTTTATCAGAGCAGGGAATATTCCTAAAGAAAGAATTTCTTGTGAATGCTTACTTGACTTAAAGTGGCATTGTCAATGGTTATATTTCCTTTTTTCAATTGCTTTGTGACTGTTTGTAGATCTCGCCTTTTATATGTTATCTAAATGTATTAGAAATTTTATAGAAAATGACCTTTGAAGTGGATTTAGGTCCTTTAGGACTCGCAGCCACCCATGGAAACACAAACTGTGAAAAAAAAATATGCTGATGTGACCTTGTGTGTTCCATGAAACTGGAGCTGGACTTTTGAATATGAAAATTTGCAACTAATTAGCCAGACAATCTGCAGTACTAATAGAGCACGTAGAATTATCAGCAAAAAATGTGAGAGAACAAGCAATGGTTGCTCCAAGATTTTGGAGTGCTGTGTTGTTTTCTTTTCCTTTCTTTTCCCTTTCTGCAGTGTCTCTTCTCTTGGCAACACGGGAAAGAAAATATGTAAAGGAGAAAGAGAAACCAATGAAATAATATTTACTGATACCACATCTATTGGTTTTGGAAGTCAAGTCAGATAATTTTTGCTTAGCATTTTATGTTTTGAAAAGGACTTTAAAATACTCAGTTATAAATATTTCACTGTCTATTAGCGCAGCTTTTTTTTTTTTCATTTTTCTTCCTCATGGGCTATAGCCCCTCATGGTCATATCAGCTGCTACAAATACCTCACTTTTACACAGGTCTTTGCATCACATTTAAAACATTGTAGATATGACACAGAATGAATTGCCTGTCTTAATTCTCCAGCAAAGGACAATGGTTTTAATTTAAGGATCAAGTTCACCTATACTTTTATGAAATTAACTCTGAAATTATATGTCTGCAAATATAATGCTGTCTTACTGTGTCAGACTGCTACTGAGCACATTAATAAATTATTGCTGTCTCCTGTGATTACAATAAAATATTTTAAAATGAAATCCAGAGATGCAATTAAATTAATGGACTCAAGGAGAAATATAAAGCCATAGGATGTAACAGTGTAAAAGGCTATCTCATGGTTGTGTGAGCCTTTTGAGTAACAGATGAATTTTCATTATTAAGGGATCTGAATTCTTTTAGATCCCACATTGACATTAAAGGCAGGATACCATGAAAGTAATGCTTAATATTATATATACTCCAAAGCTAAGAGAAGATTCTCATTCTTGGATGAGCATTTCAAGCTCAGAAAGCTCACCCCTATTTTTTGGTGCATTCTTCTCTCTTAGTCCTGTTTGATGAAGTTCACCCACTGATTCCCTCTTTCCAGAGTCCTCAAGGGGGCATCACAAGTCACTTACAGAGTTGCTGTGAAGTGCTATGAAGAATTCTTATTTCTGGAATTCATGTTCTTATGAAGTAGGGCCTTTGGGAAAAAAATAAACCAAAAATAAGTCTAATGGGATTATCCTGTGTTGTTGTATTTAGGTTTAGGTGTTCAGATACAAAGGCACAAGAACCTTCTTGAGTAACAGCACTACTAGGAATCCTTCCTTGAAATGTCTTCCCTTGAAGAAAAGTTAATTTTTGCTATTGCTTGCAGTACAAATACTTTATTGCATTAAGGACACAAGCTCAAATAAATGGCAGCAAATCACATTTTAGATTTATTTTTTTTTCAGTAGTACAAGTCTGTGTGTTTGAAGGGCTGAGAATTTGGTAGAGGAAGGATTTCATGTTGTCAAATTGATCTGATACCTACTGCTTATGTTTCCTTATGGTAGTGTCTTCCTGGCAAATTCACCTCAGAATTGTCAGTGTTGGTTGTGGTCAAATGTTGTTCTATTGTTCCTGAAGAATAGAAAGAATTTTTACAAGCTCTTTATTCCTTAAATAGTTTTTCAGTGCCCTTTGAAATATTTCGGTGTATTATAGGAGTGATCATACATGAAGTATCTACAAAGTAAATCAGGTGCAGTGGTTCAATACCATTTTAATTGAATTGTCTATGTATTTAAATTGAAATAGTCAATTGCAGAGGTATATTTGCCCAGGAAACCCAACTTGCAGACCAAATTTATTCTATATCTCACAGAAAGAGACCTGCATAAAATTACAGAGCCAGGAGCCCCAAGAATTAGATGTGCATCTTTCCTTCAGCAGACTGCCCCTTTAAATTGGTCTCAGAGAAAGAACAGTGCATTTATAATTTAGCTTGTCCTGAAGGAGAACTCTTCTCTGTGGGAGGATCCTCTTTAATTACAACTTCACAGTAATAAGATGAGAAATGAGCAAGCAAGAAAGAGCTGCTGGAATGAGACATGATAAATCAGTTTGTCCAGGAAGCACGTTTATACCAGATCTATCACCACATTCAGCACGGCACTATCTTTCTTATTTCAATAAGGAAATCTCATGAAGAAATTTTAATTGCATACTATTAGGTGAAAGTCAATGTCCCATAATGAGCAAAGTGAAACCTGCATTTTTTCTTCTTTTATCTTCATGCTTTGAGTTCCTGAGGATTAACACAAAATGATTTGCCCTTAAATTGCACCCTTTTTTTTTTTTTTTCTGTTCATTTGTCTGAAGGATGTAGATTTTAGGTAATTTAAAAGGCACCAAGCTTTTGCTGTATGCTTCATGCTTGCAAGTTGGGAGTCAGATGGGAAAAAAATTTCCAATTTTCGAAGTCTCCTATTGTTAAGGGTGACTGAATGGCAGCCTGCAATTATATGATTTCAATGTAATTCATTCAGTAGGGAAGAGGTTGGTTCATAGATGCCTGGCTTAAAAGATTGGCATTGCTGTGTGATTAATTTCCAAACTTTGGAGGTATTTTCAACAGCATACAATGGAAGCATGTGACAGTGACATTTTCTGGATTTGTGCTAAGATTGCTTTATGATTGAAGTGCTGGGCTTGTGGAGGTCATATTATCATAGGAGGTTTATTTTTCATAGGGTAAGTGTATATTTGTGTGTGTATAAATATATAAAATATATACATATGCATCAATAACTGCACACATACATATATGTTTATATAAGTACAGGCACAAGATATATGGAAGTGTACAGGGGGATTTTACTGTGTAGATGTCTTGCAGTTGCCCCTTACATGTAGATTTTCAGGAGTTACCATTTTTTCCCTTTCACATAAGAAAGGTAATGACGAGGTTCATTCTTGAAAGAGTTCTAATTTAATGCTTGATTTAGGATACTTAAGCAAAAAAAAAGTATTTGTTTTTTGAGCGAATTAAATTTGTGAATTATAATTACATGCAAAAATTGCTGTAATGGGCAACTGGGAAGTACCTTCTCTACAGGAAGTTTTTTTGGTCCATTGTTTGTTATGGTCAATGGATTCCCTAATTACTTATATTTAAAGCTGTGCCAAATCTTCATTATCAGACATCAAACCACATGAACCTTGCCCACACAGAGAAGAGCTGAAATGAATGAGAAATGAAAACAGAGTGCTTTTGGCTTCCCCCCAGAAGAAAGATGAACTGCATTTCTACCTCAAAGGACAAAGAAATTGAGGGCAACACTCTCAAAAATTTAAATCAAAAAGCAGTGCATGCAATTTTCATGCCTCTTAACTGATTTTTTAAGTTATGAACCTTTAGGTTTTGTATTGCAAGTTTTGGACATAGCAGTAGCAACCAGAATCATCCTTTAAAAATATAGGCTGTTTTTGCTGTTTTTGTACAACTCTGGGAGGTCAGCTTGAGGAAAGAAGCTACACTGAACGGGAAACCTGGGGTTAAAGCTGCCAATGCTGGCTGGAGCTGATGCTAGCTGAAGATTTTCTGATAAAATTATTTTTGTCAAAAAAAGCAGATTGATTTTTGCTACTGCTGGAAAACTCACACCAATATCCAAAAAAAAAGCTTCTTTAGATGAAGATCCTAGGGTCTGGTCCATGGTCTTTGGGTTTCATGAAACCCTGTGAAAGGTTTAGGGTTCAGAAACACTTCTGAAGTCGTGGCAGAGAAATACACCTCTCTAAATATAGATGGCTCCATCTTCAAGCCCATTCTGAACTTCAGACCAGTATATGTGTCTTGGGAAATGGGCTAAAAGAAAGAGAAAGGAGTGAAAAGGCAAGATATGAAACAACTACTTTGAATATTTCTCTTGTGGGAAAAACTGTGAAGTGCTTGCAGCTTTGGGGTGTTTAAATTCTATCCAGCACCAGTCTGATGATCTGTATGGCTGGCTTGGAAAGGCAAAAAAGTTAAACTTGGAAAAATAGATATTCCTGGTCAGCAAATTTTCCCCAAAAACTGGGAAAAAAAGATACTGCAGTGCCAAGATACTTATGTACTGTCCAAATACCCAAATTTGCATGGTGGTCAGAAGTCCTGGAGTGACTTAACCTGGAGCAAAGTAGCCTATTTCTGCCTTCTCTTTCCTGCTTGGTTTTGATTTATGCTGAGGGGTGGTGAGGTTCCTTGCTTAGTTAAAGTACACGGGCTCTCTCCAAGGATAGTGACATTTCTATTCATCTGGGTCTCACTGCATTCTCAGAGTAACCCTCTCCTCAGGATGGGGTCTTTAGGAGGCCAAAATATTACAGGGCTACCGATTGCCTTTGGCATTTCAGAAAACCGGGGTTGTCTTTCGAGTGAACCCGACATTGCTGCAGAAAAGTGCAGGGGAATGTGAACCAGCTGGGAGCCAGTGTCATGAAATGATAAAAGCTGTTAAAAATGTCAGATTGCCTGTCTGGGTCTGGTGGCCACAGGCAGCAGAGCACAGAGGAGGGGATGGAGAGGTAGGGATGGGGAGGCTCACACGGGTCGTTCCTCTCCCTCGGTGAAAGGTGGGTTTGTGTGATGGACACACACCATGAGGGGGAAATTCTCCTCTCAGTATGAAATGATTGTCTATTTGTTCTGCTTGCGGAGCTGCCATTAATGCCAGTGGGACTCATGGAAAGGGTTCTGAACGGGAAGCCAGGAGCAACTGTGATTCAGAGATGAGCAATTTGCCCCATAATGTGAAGGTAGTTTTACGAGCTGTTTATTCAACTGGCTCTACACTGAAACTGAAACTCTTAAAAAATGGCCCATTTGCAACAGTCACCTGGTCCCACTGTAACACACAGACACCACTGCTTTGGTTGTATTTTTGCACACCTTCTGGGATGCTGAGGACACAGGACTGCAAAGTCCAGATCACTGATATTAGAATAAAAGAAATTTTGTAATACCATACCATACCAATTCTCTTCTCACAACCATCTAATTTCTGCAGATCCCAAGGGATTCCAGTGTTCAACTGTAGCTATTTCAAAATAATTTCAATTTTGACAAACATTGACTCAGACTAGGATCATAATATAAAATATGTGGTGACAAGTGCCTATGATTTGTCTCATTACAGGAAAGAAAGGGATAAATAATAGGTTTTTCATAATTTTCTGTAGAAACAAACAGGTTAACACCCTCTTGTACTAACTCCATGATAAATAATGGCTAATTGCCAATGATATCAGGTGTTTACGTATGATTTCATGCCAGATTTAGTGTATTTTCAAGTATTAACACACAAAATTTGGTGCTTTTTTCTTCTTAGAGATGAATTGACAAAGTAATATACATGCAAGTTGAGACAAGCAGCTAAAAATTGGTCTTATAATGATCATTAAGGTTGGAAAAGATCTCTAATAGCACTGAGTCTAACCACTCAGGCATTGGAATGGGCTCAGGCACTGGAATGGGCTGCCCAGGGAAGTGGTGGGTTCTCCTTCCCTGAAGGTTTTTAAAATGAGACTGGATGTGGCACTTAGTGCCATGGTCTAGTAACCACGACGGTACTGGATCAAGGGTTGGACTTGATGATTTCTGAGGTCCCTTCCAACCCAGCTGATTCTAAATTTTTAAATTTTTAAATTTCTAAATTAACCTAATATTCATGATGGTTACTGTTGGTTATTTTACAGTTATTGACATGAAGAAAAAGAGAAAATTTCTGAAACACTGCCCAGTGTCCAAGATGAGATGGAACAAGAATGTTGGATGAGTGGGATTGGATTACATGTTAAAGGAGAAAAAAAAAACAGAGAGATAACTGATGATAACTCATCACCAGTATAGAGGATAAACAGAGGGATTTTACCAGATCTTCATTCATGAAACACACAGAATATGCAGCTCTAAACTCAGGCAACTGCACCACATTGCTAATCAAGCATGGAGAGATGTTTGGAATTATTCCCAACTGAAGGGGACTGCACCAAGCTATTATTACACAATATTTAATGTATTAATTTATGTTGCAGTGATGCAAATGGAGAATTTTCATTTTAAATGAATGAGGCTGGTGGAAGCTGATACTATATGGTGGCTGTGGAGTGGCCTTTATGTCACAGTCTGTGAAGGCACCTGGACTCAATCCAGCTCCTGTTCCGTGCCACAGGCTGCAAAGAGCTGTCTCTCCTGTGCCACCACTTATTTCCAGAGTGTCACAGGGATGCAAAGCTCTGTGAGGGTCTGGCTGTCTCTCTCACTGTCTCTCTGGTCCAAAGAACATCCTAATTCCGTCACAGAGCAGAAAGGAGACCTCTGTTAGTTGTAGCCGTGGTTTCAAATGCCCTGTCGAGCGGGGCTGACACTGCTGGGTTCAGAGACCTTGCTACAGGCTTGCCAGGACTTTGGATTTAGGTTAACAGAGCTTCTTGGAAGAAATCTTCCCTTTGCAATACACACTGAGGTTTTATTCACCACCTAAATAACTAATCACCTCTTTGGTCCACTGTAGCCCTTTAACTATATTAAGGCTGCTTCTTAGTTATTTTTATCTCTAATTCCACATTTAAAGTTAAAACTCTTAATGTGGGCATGAACTACTCTATTTTAAGTATTTCTGCTTTTCTAGACGGTACAATTTCCTATTTTTAGGACATATACCTCTTGTTCTAGATATCTTTAACTTAATTTATTTAACATGTAGAAGTGCAGGTGAGGATTTTATATTAGTGTACGCACTAATGTAGAAATGCTTAAATTTTGCCCTATCTCAGTAAGTGACTTTCCCTTAAGACTTAATATTACACCAGTTTGTCCATTTTAAAAGTTTTGAATTTGTTAAAATTAGTGCAATTCTTCCATGGTACTCTCTTCTAAACCTATCAAGAGCCTGTGCAATTAGCAAAACTCTTTTCCAGTAATAAGCTCATTTTGTCTTCTTACAGTGATATTGGAAAAAAAAAAAATCACCATTATGTGACACCATGGTGCAAAGCTTGAGCTGAACATAGTTAACACCTGCATGTAAGAAAAAAGGTCTTGTGGTTTAAACCCACGTGCTCCCTGCACGTGGGAGCATCTGCTGACTGCAGGAGGTGCCTGTTTCGGGGGGAAATCACCTGGTTTGCAAGTGTAACAATTTCTGTGAACTAGTAATCAGATTATGATGCAGCAACTTGGTTTCTACAATTTCAAAGGAATGTCAACTCCTGCACCTACTATGCTTTTGATATGCTTTGGAGGACCTGGTTCATAAAACCGCATGAAAAGGTATTTTTTTCCTTAAAAAATACCTTTTCATAGTCCTCATGTTTCTGATCCTTTCGGGATCAGAAACATGAGGACTATGAAATCCTTTAGGATCAAAATCTTTCCTTCCCCCAGATTCAGACCTTTTAGTGTTTTCTGCAAGACCTGTCTATGTTGTATGGAAGTACATTTACAAAATAAAGAAGTAGAACAAGGCACTAGCAAATAAATGTCCTTAATTGTGTAATCAAAGGCATCCAATCCTGGCTGTAAGGGAGCCATGAAAAAACCCCAATAGGTAAAATACCTGATTTTAGGAGTGGAAAAATTTCTTTAATCAAAGCTGAAGAATTCATTTAAGTCTTGACCATGGTGGGACCTGCATGGGTGAGCTAACATCTCCAAGATGGAAGGAGGTTGCATCCCTGAAGATTCCTTGACTCAGCAGCCCATCCACACACCTTGTATACCCGCTTTCTTAGCCCAGTGACCTACTGAATGCAGCGACGAAAACTTGGTGTTATTTGACCTTTTCATCTGATTAATTTAGCTTGGTGCTCAGATTAGCCAAGTTTGGATACCACCATGGAATTTTGAATTCAGAATGACTATATAATATCAATTAAAATGACAGTGACAGGGCTTTTCTTGTACAACTCTTTAATACAAGCTGTAAGACACAGAGGGGCTTGGTGGTTTCTTTGTGGCTCGTTTCTTTCCTAGTCCCTGTATTTTCAACTGAGGGGACACGGTCCCCTGCCAGTAGATGCAGGCTATTTAAATGCTCCATTGGAGAGGGATTAAAGTTTATGCAAGGTCACTGGGGATGTGATAATTATAATCACAGGTTTTTGGCTCCACAATGACAGCCATTTGTTATTTTCGCTCGAGTAATTCCTGCAGCTTGGAGCTGTTGACAAGCGTGCACTGATTTACTGGCCCCCCCCAGGTCCCAAGGCAGTGTCCGCTCTGAAGTCTGACACCTCTGCCTGGCTCCTGCTGCTTTCAGTATCTTTTCTGCTGCGAGCTGCAATACCGACCGAAAATTGGAGAAAAATATTGTGTTAGTTTATAATGGGATCAGGGAGAGAGAGAGTCGTAGGGTTGCTGAGTTTGTTACTACTCTGCAGCTTCTCCACTCTCCTTCCAGGGCTGAGCATTTGTTTCTCTGTTGTGAGGGGAGATTAATAAACTACTGATATGATTTACACTGTAAGACCATTGGAGTATTTTTGTGGTGGAGAGGCCTTGAGAGCTTGGATGCAAAGATCAAGAGAAAAAAAATCCATTCTTTTGAGCAGCAGATCTCCCTTCTGTCTCTTCAGCCTCCTCGTCTCCCTTTCCCTTTCTTTTTGATTTATGTTGCCTTATTTTGTTTGTTTTTGCAATCAGAGGTAAGAGCATTTTAATATATATTAAATGGTGATAAATTGAGAATAGCTGATGGGTTAGGGCTGATATGACATTTGTCTTTATGGGTGGGGAGATTGATAACTCATGAGTGGTGTGAAAAAATCAAGCAAAATCACTTAATAGGGAATCTATTTTTTGGAAGAGCATTTTTCTTTTGTGCAGGTGCATGACTGCCATGATAGCTCTTTATATTTTGTTTATTCAGCTTATCTGTGCTTTCCCCAGGCCTCCGATTTCCTCGCTCCTTTCCCTCTCTAAAACATCCCCACCTTCCCAATTTACATTTAATGCATTTAATACATGACCTTTCTATCTCCCCTGCTGAACCTTCAACACCAATTGGTTCCTTGTCTCCAGTTTGAACACCCCTTTGCTCTTCCTGAATGTATTTTAAAGTCTTCTACATCTGGTCCATCATCTGCGCTCTCACTTCTGAGCACAAACCAGGTAGGTCCAGGACACTTCCAGATGTCCCCAGAAGAAACAATGGTAGGGGAGCAACAGAGAACTCAGTTTAATGCCAGGTGAGCATACAGATATTATACTTTTTCCAGGCTACCTGAGATCCTTGTCTAACAAGCTGTCCTTGCCCAGGCCTGGAAGTTTCCCCCAGCCTAGTGCTGTATCCCTCATTCTTTCTGCTCTGGTGAGCTGATTTTGGATTTGTGTTTGTTGTTTCCTTGGCATTATTTACCCTCAGACTTTTTGCTTCTGCCTCTTTCTCAGTAACTGGCCACGTAGAGCTTTTTATAAGATCTCATCCACTTATCTGCAGGCTGCTTGGTACTGATGTTTGGTACAAAATAATCCTTTCACATTAGCCACCTCAAATTTTCCAGAGCTACCTTGCTGTCATTTGCTCAGAATTACATTATCATGTCTCTGTTTTTGTGCAAGCTCCTTCTATGAGCACTGGATGAAGAAGTGTTAGGCATGTGCAAGGGCTGGTAACAGACCCCGTATGGTCTGATTGCAGATGTGGTATGATTTTGACATCTCTATTTTCTTAGGGAACTAAGCAAATAGAAAAGTCTAGCTGTCCCCTATAGTGTCCCCTTGGCAGTGTCCTATCTCCAACTCTCCCATGTCACATCTTGCCAGTTTTCTGCTTGGTTTCCATAAGTGTTCCTCCGCAGAGCAGCAAATTACTTCCCCAATTCTTGTATGAGAAAATAACTCTTCTTTTGCAGCCAGTTGTACCTCTGAAGAGGCTCTGATTCTGACATCATTAATCAGTGCTATATTTTTCTTGACTCTGTCCCCAGCCCAAGATGATGTCTTTTTACATTTGCAATGGTGAATTTAAGGCAGCTTTCTCACATTTCAAACCTCCCTCCCTTGCCATCCACTCCTTTGCCATCAACTCAGTTTCTTCATTTGCCTCTTCTTTCTGGTATGTGTTGGACTAATTGGCATCCAGGGAAGTGGTGGAGTCACCATCCCTGGAGGTATTTAAAAGACATGTAACTTTGCTACTTAAAGACATAGTTTAGTGGTGGACTTGGCAGTGCTGGATTTGCAGTTGGACTTGATGATCTTAAAGGTCTTTTCCAACCTAAATGATTCTATGGATATGGATTATGTATGCTCAACAGAAAGCTTCATATTCTTTATTACTTTAACCTTCTGCTCTTTGTTTGTCTACCTGCCTTGATTGTTTCTGCTTAATGTTGCACTATCGTTTCCAAAATTTTATTCCTATACGTAGGGATTTTCCTCTTCTGGTTATACTGTCTTAGGAGTATGTTATCTCAACATTTTGTAACTCAGGCCACAAGTCTGCTCTCAAGGTGAAGAGCACTTGATTTATCCTTGAAGTTTAATTTAACATTTTTCTTCCATCTCTGGTTTTACCTCCAGAGCGACAGTAACATTTTCACTTATTTAAATCCTGCTTCACCAGAGATCCTTATTTGTATTATTTCTTTCTGAGCTATTGTAATCTTCTGTGTTTATCTCTGCCTGCAAACCTGGCCCCATTTCACTGTGAGCTAATTGAAAACACTTAGAAGTTAAGCAGGCAAAGTTCAGGAGAAAGGAAAGTTTGCCATCTCCTTTTTCTTCCAGCAATATTGAGCAAGTTGCTTGGTCTTGTGAAGAGGGTCATGGTCAGAGGCATCAGCAGAACCCACCTGTGTATCAGTCAGATCCAAGGCTGAGTGGGAAGTCATTGGTCTCCCGTGTGTCCATTTTTGTTATAAATTAAAACATAAACATTTAGGAATTTAAATAAAGAAACTCTTCTTAAAAAGAAGTATTTATCACTTGAACCAAAGTATTTATCTCTTGAACAAAACTGTCTTCTTCAATTCTATATTACGATGCATAGAGGTTAAAGTTGAGGAACAAGAACTCACAATTTTTGTTCAAAATTACTATATTAAGAACATTCTAATGGTAAAATGAAGCTTAATGTATCCTAAGACTGTTACATAGGCTGGCGAATTAATCAGTACCTGTGAATTAGTGGTGTTTTCATAAAAAGAACTACAAAGAAATGATTTAATAGTACCAGTACTCATCTTATTTTATGTTGCATAATGCCTCACCGGGGTGTTTGTGAGCTGCAGCCTGAAACCCTCTCAGGAGCAGTGTTGGCCACTGGGACTTGCATATATCTGTGTGTCCAGTTCACGTGGGATTCAGCTTTTAGCCTGTGGCAGATATAGGACAATATTATGTCTCATGTGAGCTATACAATTTGCTGTATCACAGACATATATATAAACATGTATATAAACTCTACCACATTCTCAGGACTCATTAATTTCTAAGTTGTCTGTATTATTTCACAGAATATTCTGAGTTGTGCAGGACCCACAAGGATCTTTGTGTCCAACTCTGAAGTGAATGGCCTGTATGGGGATCAAACCCCAACCTTGGTGTTAATTAGCACCAAGCTGTAACCAGCTGAACTAATCTCAGAGACCTCTACTTGGTCAGCTAAAAATGTCACAACCAAAGAAACTGGTGTATCAGTGTGGACCTGTTTTGAAATCTCATGATTTTGGGGCTGACTTGTACGACTTTTAGTGCAAGGAAAGGAGAAAGCTCTGCTCCCTATTAGACATACTGGTCAAACTATTTCTCAAATAGCCCTAAAATTCAGGACAAATTGGAAAAATGAAATATGGTCTGTGTTCTATATGTTTTTCTGCATTTGGAAGAATGACTTCATTGAGCACTGAATTATGAAGGAATTCAACTGACTCTTTATCACACCAGGAAGAGGTAGCTGAGCAAAGTCAGATTTTCAAGTTGTGTGGGTTCTCTTCCTGCTTTTAAGGCATTTCATTTTTAGAAGACAGATGCTCAAAGAAAGCAGATTGGTGGCAGCATCAGCATGAGATGACTTGGGATTTGCCAACTGAGATGGGTGAAAGGTAACAGGTTGGAGATGAGCTCCTCTGTAGGACATTGGAGGACGAATTAGGTAAATAATTTGTGAGTTCCATGGGTAAATAAATGTTTTTTTGGAAAATTCTCCTTGTGCACAAGTGACCAGTGAGCATACAGTAGTAATTGCTAGCCTGTCTCCCAGACAGCAAATATACGATTACTTACATGAATCAAATGTAAGTGGAAAAGGTCTCAGTTTAGATCCTCAAACAGTGCTGTGTACTCATATTCTAATAGTAACAAGATACGTAGGCAAAATGAGGGTTAGGTCATTAAAGGTAAGTACGGATCCACACTAAAGTGGACCATGGACCAACAGGAACACGATCCAGCTTTCCAGTATATAAAAAGCTGTTATCAAGAGCACAGTGATCGATTTCTTCAGCTGAACCTCATGTTCAGCAAGAATTGATTAGGAAGTAATAGACTTAAATGAACTGAAGAAAATTTAAGATATGCTTCAAAAGAAATTTTTACCTTTGAGGACAGGTAACAATGCAACAACTGGCTTATTGAATCCCCATAACTGCAGGATTTTACTTTCTAAAAGTGAGAAATGGTGGGATATTTGTTCCTGTACTGGAATAGGTAAAAGGATTAGATTGGTTTTTGTATTCTTTGCTTTGTTTCATTCCTTGAATCATGATCAAACGTAACCATATTATTCAGTAAACTTCTCACTTCCCAACCTTCCCTGCACGAAGTTCTCTCCTTTTTGTTCCCTGTTTTTCACCCTTTCTAAGCTTTACGTAGGTTCTTTGCCTTTCTCCACTGTTTTTGTAGGGTCTGGTTCTGGGAAAATGATGCTTGGTCCAATTCTACTTCATTCTCCAGTGCAGCTGTGCTGGCAAAGTAAGTCTGCCACGAGCTCCTTAGTTCTGAGTGATACAGTGTAGATGAACGGTGCTATATAAATGTAAATTTCAATTCATTCCCTTCATTCATTCAACAAGCTATCAACACAACCTTGTCATTTCAATTTTTCACACTTTTTTGTGGAAGTCCTCTGTGTCAGTGAAGTCTCATTTCCTCAGCACAGTGCCGAAGGTGACCAGGCTGTATTAGAATATAAAGTCACTTTCTTTTTTAAAGGGTCAGACATAATGAGAAGCAGAAGGAAACCAGTTGCAGCCTCAGCCAACCTTTCCCTTGGCAGCTGAACAGGTAGTGCTGCCATCTCCACCACTGTCCAGGTTATAGGTATGTGCCCTGTTAGCTATATTTTTCAAACTTTGGTAAATTATGCACTTTGATACTCTTCAGTGAAAAATACTTCAAAAATATTTGCATAGGAAATATTAAGAATCGAGAATACACATGGTGGGGAGTGAAATACATTAGAGAAGGACTGACTTTCAATCCCAGCCTTCCTGTTACTGCCAGAAAGAAGGGATGCTTTTGTTGTTCTGCCTAGTACTTTTTCTCCCACAGGTGGTTTGAATATAAATTTTGCAGGTGAAAGTGTCCTTGTATGTGCTTACACAGTCTCTTGCTAAGAGATACCTGTTCTTACATGGTCAGCAGCTTCCTAGATAGTTAATATTAACACATTCAAGAAGGAAAGGATGAAAAAGGTCCTTCCACAGCCACTCACGGTATTTTGACCATTTCATGTTTCTGCATGGCTGTTTAAAGTGGAAAAGAGCCCTCTGGCACATAAAGTGTCATTGACACTGATATGACTGATATGACTGGCTGATATTAAATCACTTTTCCAGGGTTTTTGAGTTTCTTTTTGCCACATCTGGCCTATTTGCACCTTGTCTCTTTACATCCTTCCAAACACTTTCAGCCACCCCTCTAATGCGGTTTCACATCAAATGGAGTTTATCCATTTGTCCTTACAAAGGACAACCATAACATCATAATACATCATAATGTATACACAGGTTGGGCAATTTGCAGCCCTTTGTGAAAGCTTCACATTTTTATCCAAGATCTCTATGCTATTACCCCTGGAAACCACAGGGAGAGTCCAAATATGGAGTCAGAAATACTTGATTTTGGTCTGCTTTAGCACAACGTCTGCTTTTTAGAATAGAATTTCTCTACCATCTCTTAGAGACACTTCTCCAGCATTTGACTTCTGAGCCTTACAGAGTTGGAAATTATCTTCTTATTTATCTTAACCTCACATGCAATCTCCTTTACTGTCTCTTCCTCTGTTTCCTGTATTAATTTTTTTCTTTACACTCTCTTAACTTCCTTCTGCAATCTTTCTAGTCCTCCTCTCTACCTAATGTTTTATAGCTTGCATATACCTCTTTCTTAACCTTAATTACTTTTTGCACTTCCTACTCCTAGTGTATTTATTGCTTGATAGCACACATAAGCCTTGGCATATATTCATTTATCTTTGGATGTTTCTCATTTGCCTTTGGTTCATTTGATAGCACTTCTGTGTCTCAGCCAGAAGTCTCTGGGTTCAAGATTCACCCCAACATTAGGAATGCTTCTTGGGGGTTCACACTGCAGAGCATTTACATCACTTTTGGATATCCTATGGATGTTCTCAAGCAGTACCTTCCATAGACATTTTTTTCTGCAGAGCCCTGCTGCTTGCCAAGTTTACCCAGGTGGGTAAAAGCTAAAGACTCTACTGCATTTTATGGAAAGAGTAAGAAAACTTGTTGCCTTGGTTAGTACTTGGTAAACGAAGTGTTTCCAAGACCATGACTGTACGTATGAGTTATTGTTGGCTTCTACATTTGTCTGCTTTTCATGACATTTTCATGGGATTTAATCAGGACAATTAAAGAGTTTGGTAGTTGTTTGTTTTGTAGGGGTGTGGCAAAGACATTGGTAATTTATTGAACCCTGTTCAGCAACCCTGTTTAAAAGGTCAGCCTAGGGGCAAGAGCCTCATACGTGAATCTGCTGGGCCAGCTACCACTCATTGTGTTCATTAAAAATAAACATTGATTCAAACAACAGTCTAGATATTAGACTCATATTTTTATTTGCTAATACAACAGATTGATGCTCTGCCTTCTTAAAGCAACTTTAAACTCATAACTCCCTATATTAAAATTTTCAGACTTATTGGATTTTAGAGCTACCTCAGTGTTTTTACATCAGTGGAGTCAGAACCATGAGCAGTTTCACTTCACACTAGTTTGTAATAATAGATAAGATGGAGGATCTGAAATGGTCTCATTCTCTATGGTTTTTGTTATTCAGAGCTGTCTCTGAACTACTAGACTGCTACTTTTTCCTCTTCTATGCTAAAAAGTAATACTGCTAAGTTCTGGGCTCTAATAATGAGGTTGGCTTATAATAATATTATGATTTAAAAAAAATTATTGCTGTATTTTGGGTTCCTTTCTGAAGAATTCATCTTTGTGCAATTCATTGTCACATTTGCACGGTAACCTCTACCTCTGGTTGGAAAGGGTGTTATTGGAGAAAGGCTGCATTACAGAAAATTGCACCATAAAATAGCCATCCGTATCCTGGTCAGATCCATGTCTGACAAAATAGTATGTAATGTTCATGGCAGGTGGATGTTAACTGAGATTTGCTACGCAGTTTTGGGTATGTCTGCTCCAGATTTTATACTGACTTCTATGGGAGAAGAAACATGGATTTAAAGTCACAAAATCAGCAGATAGAGAAGGTCAACTGCTACTCCTTGTTATACTGCTGCTGTTCACTATCACTGAAGAAAGCCACAGGAAATCTGATGAATATATTTTTAATTATGTTTTCTTATAGTAAATTACACCAAAACTGCCTCTGATGAAGTTACTCATCAATTTAGTGGAAGATAACCCAGGGAGGCAAAAATAAAAACTGAGTTGGAAATCTACAGCTGATTTATAAATTATCTGCTAAAGGCAATTTGCTCTCTTTGTCTGCTGCATTTACCCAATTGCTGCTGAAACTAATTACTCTTTTCTGGGCATCTTTTTTTAGAGAAAGAAAAAAAAAAAAGCCAACACCACAAAACAAAACAAAAAAAAATGTGCCAATGTGAAACAGCGAACTGTAATCAGAGCTTCCTGCTAATTATCGGCTGCTTATCGGAGAATCATGTCCAACACGCAAATGTAATTGCAAATGACAACAGAAACACCGACTATGACAAGCACAAGGTGGAACACTTTCAAGCACATATAGAGCTCTGGCAGTGTCAAGGTCTTTTTCAGGTCAGATCCCCAGCAGCTGATCTAGTTCTGCGCTGAGGGTGATTCAAAGGTTAAGTCTTATACCAAAGGGCTGTTCTGGTCAGACACATAATTGGAATAACAAAGTCAATATATGTTGCTGGTTGTGGGACACAATCTTCATTTGATCTCTCACACGGCAGATTAATTAAGTGTTATCAATTAATGGCCTGGTAAAAGTGAACACCCTGTTAGTCAGTTTTCCAAGTAGTGTCAAGCATATGCAAGCCCTGGAGGAGGGTGAGGGTGGAGGGAATCACCCCTGAACAGCACCACTGCTTTCCAAGAGCTGGAGAACAAAAATAACACAAATATAGATTGCAAAAAAATAGCAACTAAATAATAATAAATATTTTCTATTTGTTCTGTTTTAACAGTGACTCTGAGCTTCGAGCGGAACTGTGTTTGAAATCATTTGATCAGGCTCTCAACAAATCCTTTTGTGAGAAATATATAATCATTGACCAGTCTATATCAAATTGCAGCAAGAAAGAACATGCAGGGCTGGGTGATTCCTTTGAGCACCGAGGGACATGTACCTGGAGGAACAGTCCGACGGCCTTCCTTAACCCCACTGTGGCCACTCAGGTGAGCAAGTGCTCGTTGGTGTGACTAATTGATGCTACCAATTCATAGGTTTACTGTGTCTGAGGTGCCCACCAGAGAGAAATAGCAAATGTGTTTCTAAGCTCAGTGGAAATAACAGCTCGTCGTGTGTTGTTGCTACTTGGTTTTTTTAACCCATCTAATAAATTTTGCATTTTTAAGATTTTAGGAGTTGATATGTAAAAATGGAATGAAGGATCTCAACTGCAAGAAAGCACCTGAACTGCATTTATTGGTCATAAAGCAATGAATCTTCAGCCCACCCAGCAACAACTGATAGAGCTGAACCCAAGCAGTCTTTGCTGCTCTTCCTTATTAAAAGCCTGTTTAATTTTGCAAGTGCACCACCAGCCACTGCTCCCAGAACTTGCTTAGAATATGCAAACAGCCATTCAGATTGCCTGCAAAAGCAAACTGGGGAGATACAGTACTTAGAGAGAGTCTGTCTAGAAGTTATTTGTTAACTGTTGGCGATGGCTCCTAGTGTGTATTTTCCTGATAGTAGTAATATCTTTCAGTTGTTTGGTTTCTTTCAGTCTAAGCAACAGAAAAAAATGATAGAGTTTTCCTCTATGTATTTCAAGTACTGGTGCTTTTAGAGATATCTGAGTGGCTGTACAGACAGACAGACTTGGCTTAGAATGAAGCTCTTTCTCCTGCGAGGTGAAACACAGGTACCATTTTGTTTCAAGGTGTCACATGTGGCACACTGATGTTCCAGTCACAGGGAACCTACACTTAATGTAAAATTATTTGGGGAGGGGAAAACCCAGATTCCAGTTCAGACCAGAGGGAACCAGCTTGTTTTTGGTGTTTATTTCTTAGTCACCAGTAGATGGGATGTTTTCCCAGTCTTGGCATCTATGTGATGGCAGGATTAGCAGACAGACTGCAGAGTGCTGGGCCTAAAGAATGGTGAGACTTGTGCCTTGCACAATTTTTTTTTTTTCTTTTCAGTAATTGCATTTATCGCTGGAGTTCTTTTGACCAAGGAGTGGATACAATTGTAGCCCAGAAGAAGTTTTAGTTGTCGGATGAAAAAATGATGTAGTATGTAACTTAGGTATGTTCTTAACATGTTTCAGCACCCTGTTTATCTCTCCTTTTCTTTCCTCTGAGTGTTGGCTGTTTCACTCTCATTAATTTATGTTGTTTTCTCTGCATCCTCGTGGGTTTAAATTTTGCCTGTCCTGGATCCTGATTTGGTAGATTTTCCAAGATTTTGTAATTCCCCCAAACACCGTGTGTTGGATGTCTGGTTTTCAATAGTTTCTGGAGGTCTTTAGTTTAGATCATGAGTGCTTAGTGCATTTGATAGGATCTGGCCACTGGGACCTGCTCAGCCAGGTGCTGCTGAATGGATTGCATGGAGCCGCTACTGCCGACTCTGAAGAGAACGAGAAGTTTGACCTCTCATGCTAATAGATTTTGGGCCAAACTATCCCTCAGGTTTGAATCTGAGAGATACCCATTTTTCTTTTTCTTCTCTTTTTCTCCCAAGTATTTCCTGCTGTTGTTCTTACTGTTCTTTTCTAAGAAGCTTTGGTAAGCTTGCATCCCCACGGACAGGCATGGAAACATTCCCTGCACCCAAAAAGCAGAGACTCATTGACCTATGGCAGGCCAGGTACAGTTATCCATACTCCTCCATGGGCACAGGAAATACTTGGGGACTATCCAGCTAACACAGTTTGCATGTGCAAAATTATCAGAGTTAAGGGTTCTCTCATGGCCTAAAGCAGTATGTGCCCTCCCACCACACAGCTGTTGTTGTAAGTGATTTATGGCCAAGCAATGGTAGGAGAACATCACAACTTTTTGCTGTAAGACAATTCAGCTCTTGTTAAATTGCTTACCTTTTCAAACTCTCCATAACCATTTCAGTCACTGAGTAATGTACATGCTTCACCATAATTTTCAAGTTATTTTTTGATAGAACAATTTGTAATAAAATCACTTCTAAAAACGCACTTCCAAGCTGAAAGTCTGTTTTTAAAGCAGAATAATCTTCCTCATTTTTGTCTTCATGATTAAACATCTGAGTTTGTTTCATATATTTTGTTTTATTCGGCTTAACATAAGCAAAAGAAACAGTTCCACAAACCTTCACTTTTCAAAAATGTTTTGACATGTGATTTACTGAAGTTATCTGATGAATTTCAGAACAAATATGTCTTCTTGCCTTCCTATAACACTATGTGTAATAGCTTTGGCTGTCTGTATTTTTCCACATTGATAAGATGAAGAATGTAGAATTTCTGCAGTCTCCATTTGTTATTTGGGACAAAAGGGATAACACTTTTTTCTGTAGCGTTTGCTACCTGCCCTGTACTGCTTACAGCTTACCCCTTCTCTCTGCTCTTTGCTTGTTTCATTGGCCACATCCAGGAGGCAGAATCTGTCAGTACCCAGATAATATTGTCACCTCTGCAAACACGTTTCCTGCTGACATTTTTGTGTTGATAGTATGGCTGGAGCATCAGCGCACACTTCCCTGCCACTCTGCTGGCTGGTTCTCCAGGTTGGGATGTCTCAGGTGGGTCTTCTTCTTTTTCTATAAAATGGGATAAATTGCAGGTGGATGCATTGCCAGGACTGGCAGAGCAAAGCCAGACTGGCAAGTGTTTGCAGGTGATTGAGGTAAGAAAATACTGAAGGTCAGTGCCATTATTAGCGAAGGCAGAGTCCTAAAGGTACTGAAGTTTGCTGCTGCTCAGCCCCTGGAAAAGGCTTTGCAGTCATTCAACAAAAACAATGGGCAGCAGTACCAAAATCCTGTTGTTGGGGTGTCTTGCAGGTCTTAAATTTACGGCATCATGGTGGCTTTTTTTGCCAAGAACTTCTGCATATCAAGATAGGAAACTTTCTGGCAAGCTTTTCTCAACAACCTTGTCTGAGATCCTGAGCTGCAGCTGGTAAAATGTTCCACTGTCATATTTTCTGTACAGTTTGAGTGATGGTTTTTGAAGCATAGGGAATAGTTGGTGCCTTTGAGAGAAGCCCTTGACCCTTGCTACAAGCAACTGCTGAGTACAGAGTATGTCATTTCCCCTTCTGCAACCACTTCATGGGTAAGGATGCTCCCTTAGCATCTGATGTACTCCTTTGAAAGTGTTCCTTTGAAAATTACATTGAATTTACAACAAAGGAAAGCTTTTCCAGCAACATGAGACAGTAGCACCATTGTCTATTGCAAAAAATATCACAGAACGAGGATTTATACATTGTTTAAGCAGGAGGTCCTTAACTTCCTTAGAATTCTTACTGTATGTCACTCCTTCTCTGTTTTCTAGTCTGCCACATCAGTCTTTCCTCCAGATTTTTTTAGGAAAGCAAAACTCAGTCTTCTCATTTTTGCCTGAAGCAAAAGGATTGGCAATGTGAGCAACAGAGAAGTTCATCTCTATGCCAACAGCACAAAGACCTCCCCTGTCAGAGCAATGCAAACCTCTGAGTTATATACGTAGAACAAAAAGATGGACAAAAAGAGAGATAACGTCTTATGTGAGCAGCATCTCCTATTTTCTGTTTATCTGAAATTTTTTTTGATTGCTTCAGCAAGGTCAGCTCTCACTGTCAAATTAGAAAAAGCCAGTTTTAATTCATTTTCTACCAAGAAAGCTGGATTTTTGATAGGAAATGAATTACTTTCAAAAGAAAGCTTTAAATATGCCAGACACAAGTTCTGGAAGTAAATATTTTTTTTTTTTTTTCAATTTCCAGTGCCTAAAGGAATGTCTAACTATACTCTAACAGAACCCACCGTGGTTCAAAGAAGCTCTGCTACCTGCAGGCACTTGTCTCAGTGTGGTGATAGCTGACTGCTTGACTGAATATGTACAGTTAGGGAGGGGACAGGTTCTGGAAAGTAATTTTTCCCCCTAATGAGCTGGCACACATTTGTGCTGCAAAAAAAATTACCTTTTTAAGAGAAAACCAACCCAAGATCTCACATTCCTATTTACTCTTACAAGCGCCCTCTAAACTATGGTTTTCATTGATGTCATTGCTCCTCTTCTTGCATTAAGTTGCTATTTCCTCCAAGAAAGACTGGGAGAATCTGTGCCCTCTGTTAACCCCTCACAGCCGTGCTTTGGTAGAATGAGGAGGCTGCATGACTCTACAATCATTTTACATCATGTCATTCTTGATGTAAGGATGTAAGATGTCCGTTGTCTTCCACCTCATGTCTAGAATTTTGGGTCAATTCCTCGGGGCCTTATGGGGGAATAAAGAGCTGACACCTTTTCTATTTTGCATGTCACACAAATTTAACATCAAATCCACCAAACAGGCTTTTGTGAGCTCATAGCTGTGCCCATCAGAGTGCAAGGTACACAGCCAAGACAGGTTTATCTAAGGTGTTGGAAACCATTATACAAGAAAAACTGAATTTAAGCCGGACAATTATCTTTTAATAGGAATAAAAGTACTGTACAATTAGAAAGCAAAATTTCTCTGATATCCTTAAAACTACACTGGAAGTGCAGAGCTACCAGTGTTTCTGTGCTGTTGAAGTGCTCTAAATGTAGACAGAACCTGAAGTTACTTCTCGAGCTGATTTGCTTAAACTCTTGCAAATGTCTTTGTGCAAACTGTTGCATAAATGTAAACCTTGCATACGTTGCTTCACCTTAAATGGATTCCTTTCTGAATTAAACCAAATTGAAATAAGCCAGGTTCACATTGATTTAAGATTGTCCACATGGATTTGCAGTGGTGTGACTAAATTGATTTAAGAACCTTCCTTCACTTAAACAAATGTAACTTTTCTTACAGTAGTATCTAAGTGTTTTGAGATCTGGAGCTAAAATTGTTTTCCATTTTGTATGCAAAGAATCTTACTTGGTCAGTCAGGAAGAGTTTGCCCTCCAAGGGTCTGAAGTCTTACAAAAATGCAAAGTAACAATGTCCTTGTGACACATTCATGTATTTTGTATTCTGATTGATAAAGAAATACAGCATGGTACAAGTAACTAGAAAAAAAGAAGAGAATTTAATCTTAGGGCTTTGAGTGTGACACCTTTTAATTAATGACCAAGTGACAATGATCAAATATAACAGAGAGAATGCATAGCTTCAAAGTAAAAATAGATGTGGTCAGACTAACGATACAAACTACCTCTTTAATTATGTATTCTGGATACACACAGATCATTTAGGTTTCTTATACTTTGTTGTACTGTAAGGGAAGATGCACCCAGCTTAATTGTGTCTCATTGATTTTTTTTAGCTTTTGTGAAATAAGCCTTGTTTGGCATAATGAAACTTTTGTTTTCTTCATCTCTTCTACATTGTCTCTTTTAAAAAATTTACCATTTACTCCTCCACACTGAGCAAAAATCTTTTCTTAAAAAATGAGGAAAGCACAATACCCTCTATTTCTGAAATCATTAGAATTGACTTTTAGACAATCAATGTGTTAAATGATGTAATTATCCAATGGTCCTTTCCCCATTTAAACCAGTTTGAAAGTTAAAGGTTTGTTTTAGATCAATTCCAACCACTTTGTGTGCAAATTGCACAACTGCCTTTTCCTTAACTTATCTCACAAATCCAATAGTGGCATGTCCATGTAAAATGGTTCCCTGATGAGTAATTCTGAGTGGGAATATGAACTTGTCTGAAGATGGGGAAAAGCCCTGACTCCTGAATATAATACTTTTAAGCCAGGCCCAGGTAAGGCAGAAGTTATCGGCAACCATCCCATTGATTTAGGAAGTGCAACTTTTTTTTTGTACGTGTAGAACATCCCATCCCATCCCATCATCCCATCCCATCCCATCCCATCCCATCCCATCCCATTCCATCCCATCCCATCCCATCCCTTCAGTTATACTTAAGTGTTGTGCCCTAGTCAGCTGAAATTCCGTGCTGTAGCTCCCTGGGGAATGACAGCAAAGTGGCCTCTGTCAGACTTCACTTGCAGGTCTCTTCCCTCTCGTTTCCCCACTGCCAGGTCCCTCTTTTCCATTGCAATGTAGGCTTTTAGTGCAAAAACTGCCCTGGCTTGAGGAGGTTCCAGTCTATTCTCAGATGCTGTTGTTCAAGTGTCAACAGGACTGTTGCATGGCAAAAACCCACGTTTCATGGTATGCTCACTTGTGCTTGGTCTAAAGAAAGAATTTGTCTCCGTCTTAATAACTAAGACAATGGAGGCATTTGTGTGCCTCAGAGTGTTTTAGGTGATGGGAAGCTGGCAGTTAATTAGACATTAAGGACCGGGTGTAAATGAGGAAAAATAATTTTGAACTAAAAATACATGGTGCTAATTGTGGATGCTTTTATTTATTTATGTTTAATTATTGAAACTGTCAATTATTTAACATGTATGTATTGACCAAAAGGAGTAACATTCACGTTGTGTTAGATGCATAATAATGCATACATATAGAAGAAAGTAATGTGGAAACAAAGATTTCCATAGCTTCATTAGCACAGACTAACAAAGGTTCACACCTGCAGAAAATTGTGTATAAAATTGGACCCCAGCCTACCAGGTACATCAGCTGTGTCTGAGCTGTTTATTGTGTACTGAAGACCTACATCCCTTATATACATTACCTCAAGTGAAGTATGATGAGAATCTCAACTTTTGTATTTCTTTCCTTAGTTTTATGTGGACACTTACTTCATAATGCTAAAATTGCAATAATATCCTGCCTATCTTTCATAGATATATTAATTATATTTCTCCCCCTTAATGGGCTGCTCACTTTATGGTTTGGGGACACAAAAGTAGATTTTAAAATCAATTATACAATTACATATGTAGCAATAACAGAGCACAGAGCTAATCGTCTTTGGGTCAGGACTATAACCTTCTCATAATGCAGGTTTCATTAGGGTAAGGTCTATTATTGCAAAGAATTACAGAAATAATGGGAGTGGGTGTATTCAGCAAGAAATAACAAATGAGGGTCTTTCCTAGATAAGAGAAGCTGTTTGCTGGCTGCAGTGTGATAGCAGGCCCCTATAGTGTATGTAAATTGATAGGGTCAACTTCCCTTGGTGTATGCAATGCACAGTGTACAAGAATTAATTTCCGTACCGTTCTGGAGAATGGCAGGAGGAGGGCTTCCAATTATCACTCATCATTGGATACAACCGAGCTGAGCCACAGAGCCAAGTGTATGAAAAAGACTGTAAGGAGATGTGAAATGGGCTAAATGTTCATAGTACAGCACACTTGAGCCATTATGTGTTCCCTATTTTCTGTTATCTACAGGGTTTGTAGCAGAAGGGATAGTTGCCTTGGTACATTGTCTTAGGTGTGCCTTTCAACAATTTGTTTTCAAATATTATTTGCAAAATTATTTGCACACTGCTTGCAAGTATTCACCATGCTTGTGAACATATGTGAACTTGGTTTTACAACAGCTGGTAAGATGAGCTCTACACTGCCTTTGTTTCACAGTGGGAAGATGATTTTTATGCCAGGCAAAGGAAGTGGTCTTCAAAAGCACACAAACCTCAAAATCTCAAATATTTTTGTTCTAAATATGGGAGGTTGATTGTCATATGTCTTTGAGGTTCTGGAAGCACAAAGTTAATTCAGAAATGATCTTGCATACCATAGGTGGCCTGCAGCTTGCACAGCTCCTAACCTGCCAGCCCAGGTTTTGGTAACCATTAGAGTTTGCAGTTTCCCTTCAAAATGAATCACTACCTTTTCCTGGTAGCCATGAGGTGAATGGGGATGGGAAGGCAAAGCTTCTCCATGTACCAGAAAAACAATGCCATTGCAGGGGGCAGGTAGGGAATGCAAAATCTTCCTTGAGTAGCTTGTGTCATCCCCCAGGTCCTCATCGTATCTGCATGGGGTTGAGATGCCACACTGCTATGTTGGGGACTCTGGAACATGAGGACTGCTCAGCCCTATTTACATCACTGGGTCTGTGACTGCCAGACATCTCAGAAACCTCTTAACACAGGGTTTACAGGCTGTTGTAAAAATACCAATAGTATAAACAAGGATAAATTTAATTAAAATTTAATAGAGCTTGCTATTAAATTCCTTTCCTTACCTTTCTTGTCTGTGTTGATGGAATGTAACTGCTTAGTAATTACCTGTGGTTTCTGTTAATGCTCTGAGCAGCGTGCATCGCAAAAATTTGATTTCATATTCAAAGAAGTAGTTTTTTAAAAAAAGTCTCTGTGATTCCCAGGCAAATTTGAGTTGCCTAAAAGTGATGATTTGTAATAATATTTCTGGGAGCGGGTTCACTATTGCCTCATAAAACTGTTTTCATCTCTAAGTGCTTAATTAATGAGAATAAAAGAGCCTGTATGGCAGTTTTTTGGCGTTTATGGCAAAACTTCTCCTCCCTCTCAAATAATTGAACCCAATGCTTGTCCCTTGGTTGCCCCTCTTCTTTGCTTGGACAGGTGGCAGTGCACCCCCAGGGCAGGTGTTGGCAGCAGAGGTGGGTGAGCAGGGCAGCTCACCCCTCCACACTAATGCCCCACGTGAAACAACAGCAGCAGATTAGTCAGTACTGTACAAGTCTTGGTAATCTCTCAGTGACATTCCTGATCTGAGCCCCCTGTAAGCAGCACACCTCTCTAGAGGATGTGTCAGGTCAGTAAATGGGTGCCTCTGTACCCCTCAGAACAGTCACCTACTACTGTCACCCACTGCCTTTTCCTAGCTGCAGTGGTTGCTATGCAGGGAACAGCCCAGGCTTCCTTACTCAGCTTCAGTGTCTCTCCTGATGTGACAGGTCTTTCCTCTTCCATCTGCAGAGCAGTGAAGTGGTTCAGCAAGGCCACCTCAGGCTTTGGGGGAGGTTGTTTCCTCCTTCAGGTCCTTGCCATTACAAATTTCCATCTTCTCCCATTCCTCTGCCCGGAGTGGGTCAGACCAGAAGCCCATGTAGCTGATGTCCCAACCCCAGTGGTGATCAGTGTCTGTGTCTGAGGAGGAGGATAAAAGAGGGCAAAGACCAGGTGCTGCCTCATTAGGAAATACTGCTCCCCTCTGGTGGTCTGATTTAGGGACTTGTCATGCCGGAGGTGATGTCTTTGGGTTTAATAGCCTTGACATTTTTTTTTTTTTTGGCTATAAAATTGCCTGATCTATTATTATGAGAGAAGTATGGCCTAGTGGGATGTCATACAAAGGCTTGGCTCCTGTGGAAAAGAAAGTACTTACATACTGTAGAAGGTTGTTTCCTAGCATATATGCACAAAAGACCAACACAGGGGTCAGTCAAGGTGTCTTCTGTGAACTTCTTCTTAACAGGGTCCTTTTAGATGGTGGCTTCAGTAGCAGAGGAGAAGGCACATGTCTGATGGCCCTGACTTCAGTGCAGATGGATGAAGTAGGATGTAGCTCCCAAGGTATGGTGTATGTGTGAATTTAGATCCCTTGGGTGGGTAAATTTGGCTGCCTTGGACTCCTTTTCACAGCAATGACAAAAGCAATATACTTCTCTATTGCATGATGATCCATCTGCTAAAAGCCAGGTCTTTTGTTCGGTACCTGGTACATTACAGCACCCTGGTGTAATAGCTGAAAGGAGGCCCTTAATCTGGCAAAACAAGGCATTCTCCCGATCTTGGCAACAGCTGAAGTTTAGAAGAAAAAGATGTTAGCAAACAGATATTTGAAAAGCAAGCAGCTTAAGGACTTAAAAATGTTACGTTCAGCAAATAAAAATACCTTTCTATAGCAGAGCTTTATGCAGCAACATCTGTATATGTCACTATCTGTATTCATATTGATAACATAGCTGTCATGATATATTCCCACCAATATATGTATGTATTTTACACAACTGTGGTTTATTGCAACCGGTAGAAAAGATGACTCATGAAAAATTTCATACTGAAGCCTAAATTTAGCAAGATTTAAATCGAGTAATACTTAAATATATAGTTAATTTTGAATACATTTTTTGCTTCTTGATTTCAGTGAAATTCTTGCCATACTTAAAATTAGAAAGGTACTTGGATATCTGCTTGAATTTGGCCTTAAGTTGTTAATTTTCCAATTAATTGATTTTAATTTTCAGTATGAGGCCATAACAAAGAACAGATTTTTCTCATTTAATGTGATAAATTAAATTAAAGTTAATGTTGTGGTCCCAGTGGTTTGGAATAGTAGTCTTCAGAATTTTTCATAAAGCAAAGTGAAAGACACACCTGCCACTTGCAAGTCTTTTTGACTGATAACTATCTAAAAAATGAATTACTAAACCCACCTTGGGTATAAATGCAGCAAAAGTAGCTAAATACACTTGTTTAGAAAGCTTAGTATAACTTAATCCTGGCATCTTTTTGTAACATCCCAAAATACTTTGCAATATGGAGTCAAGGTTTTTCTTTTCTTAAGATCTTATTATGAAGAAAGTTGATTTCACTTTAGAGTCGGAGGCCTTACCTCCCCGGCTGCATTACCAACCCTCTGACAGCCCTATTCAGCTGGGCCCGCTGATATGTTGTAGAGATTTGAAAGTAAAGAATTGCAAGGAGTGCAATTTAATCCCAAAGTCATTACCTAAATGCTGAGATAGGATGGGGATTACCACCAATGTAAATGAGATATGAGACAGCCAATGGATTAGGGGACCCTTTCTTTAGGATGACTTCAGCAAATAGGCTAAGATAAGGAAATCTTTGTAATTACATGGAGCTACACTGGTCAATTCTGACTTTTAAATACCGAGGCGCTGGAGAAAAGGAAAAACCCTACATATGTTATTCTGTGCAATATTAAGTAATTCCTTTCTGATTCTACAGAATCAATAGAAGAACATCATGCCAAATGAAAAGATGAGGGCTGCCTACATGTCCTTTTGTGACTGGTATCATTCCATCATTTTTGGTAATATCATTTCCAAATTAAATTTTATGGTCCATTACATACTAGCTCAAACACTTTTCTAATGGAATCTTAAATGGAACTGACTTGCTTTGCGTGGGGTTTGTCTCTCAGTTAAGATGTTATTTAGTTCTAATTATCAGATAATGAACTCAGGAAATTTAATTTTTAATATTTATATGTCGAAAGTCCATTGTACTTTGGTTAAAGGCTTTAAATTAAAAATTAACATGGACAGAATACTAATTGAATATTTTTCCTATCTATAAGAGTGAGAAATGAGTTACATAGTTCCCAGATTAGCTTGTTACACTGCAACTGTTTACTTAAAAACTTAATTTAGTCTTCAGAAATAAATCACAAATAAGGAGATCTGGGAAAATGAGCCTGAGAAGCTTTAGGTATACAAGCTTAAAGTGCATGTCATATGAATGCATTATATGCATTTATATGCAGTTTCATACCTGCAAGGTATCACTCTGATGCATATACAAATATCTGGACATAAACAAAGTTTCCAGGTCATAGTGGTTGTTTTTATGGGTGTTCTCTCCATTTACACTTTCTCTACCCACTTTCACTTCTTATCTTGCTCTCAAAAAGAATGTAAATGACTTTTAAAATATTCTTTCACATTTCAGAGCAAACCGTCTCAGGAAAATAGCTGCAGAAATGAGAAAATAGTATTTCTTTGGACTTCAAGGTTTCAACAGTTGCCTGTCCAGTTGTGTGTCCTCTCTGAACTCTCTACTGTGGTTACTGGGTTGTGCTGGTACTGAGGAAAACTGAGTTAAATTCTTTCTCCTGTAAGGTGTGAGAACAAGAAAGGACTGTTTCTATACCTTGCTGTTGTAACAGGCCCTGGTAACTGAGCTAAAGCCTCTGCAAAATGACTGAATCTCTCTGCATTCACCTGTGTCTTCCTCACGTGCACACAAGAACAGGGTGAGCAAGCTGAATTTGTTCAGCTGGGAGAAGGGAGGTCCAAGCAGGATATTATGGCTGATTTCAGCTGCCTAATGAGGGCTGTAGAGAAGACAGACCCTAACTCTTCCCAGAGGTGTGCAGGCACAAGTGGTAGCAAGGAAAATTTCAATTAGATATAAGGTTCATAATGATGGTGATCAAAAAATGTAATAGGTTTCTCAAAAAGCCTGTTGAGCATCCATCTTTGGAGATACTCGAAACTTTCTTGGGCAGGGCCCTGAAAAAACTGCTAAAACTTCAAAGCCAGCCTCTCTTTGAGTAAGGAGTTGGACCAGGTGACTTCCAAAGGTTCCTTTCCAGTTATTCTGTGATTCAGTTATCTGGGTTATCTAAAAGCTGTCTGAACTTTTTAATGTGTGGGATGTAGACATATACCAGAAAATATCCTTTTTAGAACTCACTTTCAAGAAAACTGGATGTAATGAGTGTTTTCCAATGCTATTTACCTAGCTATGCATATCAGATATTGTGGGTATGACATGATATATAGATGCAGATGATGTATCACTCTGCTTTAAGGAGACTGTCATTTATGTGTCAATCATGATTAAATTCCCATCTAACCTCTCTAGTTCTGATTTACCAAACCAGGCTTGTGAGCTTCTTATCAAAGAAAGCCAAAAGATTCTTCTTCACTTCCTCCTCTTGTGACATTAAAAGCAGGAGAAATCTGTTCAGCCAGATTTTGCTGTCAGATCCTCCAAGTATTGACTTTATGATTATTCTGGGCTCTTTGCTAGAGTTAGTTCTGATTTGCAGCCCTTGAACTGAGATTGCAGGTTTTACCCACATGAGCATCCAAAAAGAATTGTTATTGGAATAGATAGTTATTCAAAAGGTGATTTCCATTGGTTGAATCTAGAGTTTATTTCCTAACATGGTCTTGGAGCATGCCAAATTTCAAGCCATTCATCATGTCAGACCTTCATCCACCTTGTCCCTTTTGGAAACATGCATTCAACCAGCCAGCCCTTAATCTCCGAATTCCTTTGCATTTGTTGATGTCAGAGCTTTCTGGGAACTTCTTCAAAACCCCTGAAAGGAAGAAATCTGTCATCTTTTCTGATAGCTTTACTGCAAAAGCAAATGGCATAACACTGAAACTTACCTGCTCTGCAAGTAAGTACACCTGTGGGGCACCACAAACTCTGGACATGTAGGAAGTTGTAACGAATAGACTTGACCCAGAAGGAGTCGGTTTTGATTGGAACAGCAGATGTGCTAGAGAAAGGCCAGGATTATTACTGACTCATTTTCTTCTTCAGACTCCACAGCCTGCATGATTCCCTTCTGTTAATAAAAGCAGGATGCTTGGCAGGAGAGCACACAAGCTGAAGAAGTGACACCCTTGGGTTTGGATGAAGCTCCCTGCATATAAATATGCTGTGTCCTCACAGGTGCTGGGCTGGGTTTTGTGGGAAGTATCCAGCGCATTATCTGCTGACATGCAAGGATGACACTGTTTAGTAGAGTAACCATTATATTCCTAAGGGAAAACTATGTTCAGGTTTATAAATATATATATACTGCAATAGACTGGTATTGTAATGGCAGGCCAACAGTATGAGGTCTGCTAAGAAGCTGTCAGCAAAGCTGGGAGTCCATCTGCTTCTGGTGAGTCAGGCAGTGTTGGAAAGAGGAGTCTGATGAGTCTGTCCCATCAGCACAGTATGGTGTTCCACTGGTTACTGGAAAATCATGGTTCAGAGAATGTCTTTCCCAAAACAGTAGCTGCAGCAGGGAGTATGAAGGGATTCTAACTGGTGTCTAAACAGCAGAACATGTGCTCCAATAGGTCTGCCACCATCTTCAGCTTAACCTTGGCTTCACAAAGTCATGCCACATGCTTTTCCTTCCTACCAGCCTGTGGTGATCCTCTCAGAAACTTATCCAGAATTTACAAGGTGTGCTGTGATGGAAGGAGCTGTGCAAAACCTTGTTCTTCATTTGCTCTTTTCATATAAAGTGTTACTGATCCTTTGCACACCGATCTCTTCATTTCCTATGTCTTAAAACTTCACCCCTCCGATCTGTGGTATGCACCAGAAAATCTGCATCTGTATGGAAGTCCTGTGTGCAGCAATATACTGCAGTCACTCCAAGGCCAAGATAGATGCTTTAACAAACCAACAAATGATCTTTCCATTTCTAACTGATTTGAAAACAATCGCCTTACTGTTGCTTCAGAGAAGAGTGGGTCTTTCACTGTCATGAGGTCACTTTGCAAGTTTTAATTGCTGGGTGCTGTTCTGTCCTTTCATGGCTTTTAGAGTGATAAATAGCTCATCGGTTCAAAAGCTAGTCTATATAAACAAGCTTATCTCTGCCCATAGTCTTTAATGAAAAATGAGTTGTGAGTATCATTGTTAATCATGGTAATTGTTAATGTTAAGAGGGCTGGTATTATGAGTTTTCCTATTAGGCTTTCAATTCGTTATATAAAATGAGCAATCTAGTAACCATCTATAGCATTCTAATTTTAATTATCTAGTGGCTTCATTTCAGACCACCCTTTCTTTATTGAGATTAACAAACCCTTTAGTGCGGTAACCAGTGTCTTTGGATGTGACTGGGTGAAGTTACTTGAAATGTTCCATATACAATCATATCATTAAAGATCAACTCATCACACTGTGATGTGCTTCCTTCTGGAAATCACTCTCTCTTTGTTTTGATTTAGTTTACCTGGCATACACTGGAAATTTTACCCCCATTTGTTCAGCTCTTTATTAATTTTACATGTGTAAAATACAGAGTGTGTAAGGACAAAGAGCAAGGGCAGATTTCAGGACTAGTCAAGCCTAGAGTCTGTGAGGAGGTTAATGGATGGAAAACAAACGGACAGAGGAACAATGGATTTAAAACCCACACTAAAACTTCATACAACTCCTTTAACAAACAGCAGCAGTGTTTAAAATAATTATGGACTACAGTGTCTAGACAGCAACTCCTAAAAATTTACCATTCTTCAAGCATGTCTCCTTCAGCTGTGTAGGGTAAGGTACATATGAATGTGTCTTCTCTCCATCATTTGAGATACAAGTATTCACTGCAGCAGCATCATACTCATTTAAATGAATTGAGAGAGTGAGCTGCTTTGAATAAATCAGTGTATGTCAGTGATGCAGGTCACAGTGGCTGGCACCTCCCATTTTCCTACTTTATATTTACATCATCTATATTATGCTGTAATAAAGTTCTACTTGTAGAAATGCAAAAGATGCAGAAGGTGACATTTAGAGACATTTATTTTAGGGATAGAATGATTTCTTTTATCTCTAAAATAGTTACAAGGTTTCTGCAGGAAAGAGAATGGAAAGGCTAAAAAGAATACAGAAAGGAACTGTTATTGGATCTCCCAGAGGGAACTATTACATTTACTATTACATACAAGGATCTGTTTATCATGTGAGGAAACAGAAAGACATGGGAGCTGAACATCCCACCAAATGCAGTGGCACTTGGGCATCGAGTTTGGGGATGTTCCCAGCATATCCTGCAGATACAAACTTCCAGGAAGGGCTCCCAGATGTGAATATACTTAAATAGCTTTTCTAGTAGCACTAAATGTTCTAGTACTGGTGAGCTGTTAACCATCTTTGTCATTTGTACATTGAATAATCATTCAGTCACCAAAAGGGTGATTTGACTTCGATGTTTTCAAACTGTTGAAAGTTGAATGATAGTCTTTCTTCTTGGAGTAATATAAGGTCTTTCACTCAGGGCCGCAAATCCTTTTCTTTCTTGGCTGCATTTAGCTGTATAATATGTTTATCTTTTGCTCTGAATGTGAAATAGTTTCTTTAGGTCATAGAATAAGGATTGTCAAACCCTGACTTGAGGTCTTTTGTGGTTGTATTTATTTATTATAATTTTGCCATGGTAAAAATTGTCTTAATGAATTATGAGTGAAATGCAAACAATGATCCAGGAATTTGAAGATGCTCTGCCTTTTCACCCTTCCCTTACTTGGTGTGTTCTGAGTTTTACAGCTCACAGGGTAAGTTGAGTCCTGTTTCTACATATGAGGATATGGCTGTGTTTGAGGGCAGCAGTGACTGCAGCTGATTGTAAAGGACCTGGTTCTTCAAGGTAATGATTTCACTCTCCACTAGCACTGGAGAAAGTCTACAGAAGACATTAAGATTACTCATGACTTATTATAGTGCAAATAATAACCAACTCTCCTCTTTTTGATGTTGTTGGTTAATGTTCAATATATCTGTTTAATACTCCAAGCATGACCTCCAGTGAATTCATTCACTGCACACTGAAATAGGACCTGACCTTAGGTAGAATGGAAAAGGACTTGATGCTCTGCAGCTCCTGTCTGTCCCAGAGTGCTTGTCAAGGTCATGAGTTAAAGATTGATAATGTAGAGACTGCACAAGCATTTGTATGAGAGGTCACAACAGGCTTTGGATGTTAGATCCTCTGTTACAGAGAGAATATTGGCCAGAATGCAAGAGTAGTTGTCTTCTTTTCAAGAAATGTTAAGGAAATCTGTCCACTGTAATATGTGTTCCTTCTTGAAACATGTTTCAGACTCTTATGAACTTATCTACTGCTCTACAGGTACAGATAGAGCTATACAAGTACTTAATTAAACGGTGACAGTCCTCTATATATTGCAGATAGGTCATATACAAAAAGGCCATATGAAACCCAGGAATTAACTCATGATATGTCCACCACATTCTAGGCATAACCAACAGCCTGTTCTTCTGCCAAATTGCAATTGCACACTCTTTTTGCAAACAGCCAAATGCACAAATGTAGAATGCACTGCATGTTCCTAACATGCAGCGAATTTGGGTGATAAAGCAAATTGTTGTCCGTGGTACAGATGACCATAACTCCTTCAAGGGTTTCTCTTTGAGAAACTAACAATCTTTAATTCTGTTGAGCTTATTTTATTTTAGGTGAAGTGTACCTCTTTTAAAACTATTCTGTTTCCAGCTCTCAGACACTTTAAAAAAGGTAATTTAAATTCATGGATGGTCAAAAGTCAGTATCTCCCAATTAAGGAAGTTATCTTTTGTCTTATGTCACTGTTTACTTTCAAGAAGATCAGTTGTGACACACAATTTCAAAGATATATTAGCCATATTTCATGTGCACTGTTCAACTCAGCCGACTCCAGTACCAACTCTTTTTCCTTACTGGGTGGTAATGGTGGCTTTCAGCTCTAATTCTCCATGGGTATTTTGTAGAGTCATCATTTTCCCAACATGCTTTCCTGCATCTGGATTGGGTTTTATTTGTTTGTTTGTTTTTAATGTGGCATAAACCAGGAAAATGAGACCAGCTTTAAAGAATCAATTGTCTGCACCTAACTACCCTTTGATTTAAGGGAAGTTTTTTTAATGGCTCTAGAGATGGCCTGTTTTCACCAGGCTGAAGTCTCAGAAGCTCATGGTTATAGGACATATATTTTTGGACACCAAGTATTGTAATGCTTCTCCAGTGGGGCAGGTGGGCATGTAAAATTGATTCTGGCTGTTTGACAGAACAGAGAGCACAGGGGGACCTCCTGGTTTACTAAATCATATCCATGTCCCAGCCCCCATGTCATTTAATCAGTGTATTGAGCTCCTTTTTACAAGTAGTTGATTTAATTAGCTCAGTTTGTACCTGAGATTTAGAGTAGATTCCTGGTATGTAAAGATTTTCTTCAAATGTCCAACCAGTGAATATCCAGCAACCATGTGCCATGTTTGTCTTACATGAATACTCTGCATACAACAAAATCCTGATGTATTTTTATTTCTTTCATTTGATCAACCTGACAGGAAAGATGCTTGAATTCATCTGTCCTGGGTCAGTTTGGCCAGAACTGTACAGAACGCTTCCATTTATGTGATGTGCCATCCTGTAGGCCAGTATAGGGGCTGTAGGCTTTTCTTCTTCAAGCCACTTCTTCTAGTGATAGAAGAAGAGCATCTCTCATAGAAGGCATCAAAAAAAAGGATCTACAGAATGATCCTCAGAAGAACTGAAGGTCATGACATTCAACATGGAAGTGTAAGGCCCATATGACAGGTAATGTCCATGCAACTTCTTCCTGAAGTTCTTCTGGGACTTAGATCAAGTAGGTATCCTCATGGCAAGAAAGACATGGATTTACTGGAGCACATCCAAAGAATGGCAACAAGGGTGGTGAAGGGTCTGGAACACAAGCCTTATGAGGAACGGCTGAAGGAGCTGTGGTTGTTCAGCCTGGAGAAAAGAAGTCTCATGGGGACCTTTTCCCTCTCTACAACTACCTAAAAGGAGGTTGTAGCCGGGTGGGAGTTGGTCTCTTCCCCAAAAGTGACAGGATGTGAGGAAATGGCTTCAAGTTGCACCAGGAGAGGTTTAGATCAGATATTAGGGAAAATTTCTGCACTGAGAGGGTTGTGAGGCATTGAAACAGGCTACCCAGGGAAGGGGTGGAATCACTATCCCTGGAGTTATTTCAAAGACATGTAGATGTGGAACCTGGGGACATGGTTTAGTGGTGGACTTGGCAGTGCTGGGTTAATGGTTGGACTCAATGCTCTTGAGGGTTATTTCTAACCTCAGTGATTCTAAGATTATATTCAATGATTGCATGTGATTTAATGTATTTTCCAAATATTTTGTTAATTTATTTTATTTTGGAAGAAATTGCTGACAGTCTAACTCTCCTTAGCCACCCACACACCCACAAGTCTAACTCTCTTCCTGAATGAGGCTTGAATGTCTTGGATCAAGACAGAAGAATCCTGCATCTGAACTAACTCCCTCCTGGCCCTTTGTCCTCTGACAAACCTCTCAGTCTCTCATTCATTACTGATCTCTGATGGAAAATAAAGCCATGTCATCCAGAAGTCTGGTCACAACCAAGCTTTGTAGTTCCAGCCTCTAAGTTACAGAATGTGCTGGATAGGTAATAGAATGGGAATGAAGTAATATTTCAATATTTTCATGCTGCCCGCATTACAATTATGATGTTAATTAATTATCTGCCTGGCAGTTAACACCATGCAGAGGCATGGTTTTGGTCGACTTCCTGCTGTTCTGCTAGCAATGAGTAATTAACCTCTCCTCTTCCCTGGGATTCTCTACAAGATGATCAGCGTGTTGATGATATAATTATTATTAATTCAGTTTCTGTGTTTCGTTGACATTGTTAATTACTTGTCGGTAATCAGCTAATGTTTAATCTTCCTTGCTGGATAGCTTCTTGAAAGGCTGCTTGAAATGGTTCAGAGAGGCTTCCCAGCACATTCTCACTCCTCCATTGCATCAAGTGGTGGTCAGACCACAATTCAGAGTAAATTATTTCCTATATACTACAAAGAATCTGCTGAAGTTGAGGAATTTGGGGATCAAATCAAATTGCTGTTTTCACTGTTACAAGCGAGAATATGTAAAGCTGTTGTCAATAAATCAGGGAAACAAGTGGGATCCCTTTTGGTGCCAACTTTAAAAATTGATCTCACTTACAGAATTGTCAATATCATTTAAAGAGCAAAATTTAATTTAGTGCTGTTTTTTGTTTTTCGAGGATTAACTGTAAATAACTGCTCATGGCATTTTTACTTGCAGTGAAAGTAAGAAATCTCTTTCCTAGCATTTTCACCACCTATGGAGGCACATGGGTATTGTATGCTGTGCAAAAATTCTGTTAGCAAAAATAGCTTTAGCACAAATTTTAAAGGTAATGCCAAAAGCTGTTCTTTATTTATTTTTTTTCGTGAAAGTGTTGCTTAAATACATTTGTCTTAAAATCAGATTAGACTGATCCTTTTTCTCATTTCCATAAACAGAGTGAAAAGTTTAGAAAAATATTTTCATGAAATAGAAGAGTCAGTGTTATTTTTGCACAACTTTTTATCCACCAATGTTGCTAGTTCATTTTCCTTTAAATTCCTAGGTTGACATTTGTCAGAATACTAAAAGGACATCAGATTATTGGGGTGGAACAGTAAACAATTACTTGTATTCACTGTGCTCTACTTTGAGACTAGAACTACTCTTGCATTTTTAGGGAAAATATGTATCTTGCAAGTAGAATTACATGAAGAACCCAGAAGTCCTGATCTCTGGCACAACCGGGTTTAAAGTGATTTATAGGATAAAACCACTTTGGGAAAGTGCAGACAAAGGAAGACCTTGAATACAAAGAAGAAGGTACTTGATAAAGAAGGAAATCATACATTTTTCTCTACCTGGTGCTGATAAGTCTTGGTGGTAGAATGTTACTCAGTGTGCAGTATTTTATTTCAAGAAATGGACTGAAATTTCAGAGAACCAGAATAATGTGAGAATATATGTCCCATAAGGAAAGAGTTAATTAGTTGAGCTTTTCAGTCTGAAGCAGAGAAGGTTACAGCCTTACATTTGTTAGGTTTCTGCAAAGATAGATCTCTCCCAAGGCTGTGTCTATGAAGCCTAAAATAAAGAGAAACATGATAACACTGCAACCAGAGACTAGGATTAGATGGCCAGAAAGTTTCCAAGAGCAAGAAGAGGCAGAGAAGCAGAGCCAGAAGATGCCAGGAGTTAAACTGGTCCAAGGAAAATGGAAGCAGAGCTGAGGAACAGGAATAAGAAAAGGTTAAAAAGAAGAAGGGAGAAACATCAAACTGGGCAGAGTTCCCACAAGCAAAGGAAGATGTGTCTGAGGTGATGAGAGCACACTTAAGCAGAGGGAGTAGTGGGATGAGGAGCAGCAGTGAAAGAGAATCCTGTAAGAGGAGCAAGAGATGGGGGAAGAAATAGTGCAGGCGAGCACGTTGGAAATAAAGAAGCAGTTTGGGAAATGATAAAGAAGTAGGAGTTAGAAGAGAAGGACAAATAAAAGGTAGGAATAAGGAACTTGGTTTTATTTCAGCTGCAGTTGCACAGTAGAGGCTGTAAGCAGTTCAGTGGAGATCCTTCCAATGCCAGTTTAATTCTAAGTCTTAATTGCTTTGCTCTGCAAGAATTTATTGCCAAAAAATCTGCTTTTTCCTGAGATTATCCTCAAGTTTTGCTTTGAACCTTAAGTTTGGGAAAGCTGGAGCAAAACTCAGCTGCTGCCTCTACTTTATACCTAACTTTCGATTGAAACTCTACAAAATGCTTCTACATTATACTAATGTTTTATTTGAAATCACAGTCTCTCCTGTGTCAACTTGAAAATTCTATAGGTGTACCAATCCCAAACCAGCTTAAACCCATACAAAATTTGGGACCAAGAAGTGCCATAAATCTCAGAATATGTAATCATTTTTCTTTCTGGAAGTTTCAGCATCACTTTTAAACTCTAAGGGTAAATGTCCACTTTCCCTTTGCAAAGCACATGGCAAAGCCTAGTTGCACCAATATAACTTAGCAGGCTTGTGTACACAGAGCTCCACACTTGAAGGGGAAACAAAACATTTTTTATTTTCTAAGTTTCACATAGAGGTAATATAAATGAGTATGCAGATTGTGGAATGGTTCATATTTTACATATTCAAGCTCTGGTAATAGGTGTGGGCAATATGAATTGTGCTTATGTACTGAACAAGCCTAGTTACAAAGCCTGCCTTTGATAACACTCCTCATTTTGTAAGCTGTATGACATGTCAATTTACTGGTTTTGCTTTGGAGACTGAGAATGTTGGATTGAAGCTTCAAGATCAAAACAAAGGTTAAAACAGAAGAACTGCTGATTTCTTTTTTTCCCAGGTGTAAATATCCTCACGTATCAGAGGGTGACACCCTGTATTATCTGGAAATAGAGACTCCTGTTGTACATTCCTTTTACAGAGGTAGGATGGTTCTGTTGTTACGGTTTTGTCTTCAATGTGGACGGCATGGGTTTAATTCCTCATGCTGCTGCAAACATTGTGGATGACCTTGGGAAAAATGTTCAGACCCAGATTCTCAACAGTACTTAGATATCTTGTGTTTGTGGTGCTGCTGTGATCTGAAAAAGTCTGAATTTGAAATGAATCTGTTTAATGAACTCTCAAAAACACCTTCATGGAGGCAAAGCACAAGCTATTAGGTCATCCACTATCTCTGGGCTTCTACTACATCTTTGAATGTTTGTTCAGTGCTTGCTATGGATGGTGTCTAACTAGTCACGTAAGTCACACGGTGTATCTGTTCTCTTGTGTGATGATTCCACACTGAGTATTGAATACTGGTTTCTTTACGAGTATAATTTTAAGATGAGAGTATAAAGAAGTGGCAACTGGCCATTATCCCAAGTATTTCTGTGGGTACAAAAGCATTTTAAGATCAGAATTCTAACCCAAAATTACTAAAACTAGCCTTGCAAAAGAAGCTGCTTGGGTGTCAGTCAAAAACAGGGCAAAGAGTTTTGCAACATTTCTCCCTGTTCTGCAGAAGGCAGTGCAGTGGCACAAGCTGATTGAAAGTGAGAAGCAACAACCCACCAGGAGCAAAAATCCTGTTTTCTCCAAGAACAGTGTAAATGTGGCACTGCCCCAAGAAGGCAAGTGGTTTGCTGGGAACAGGGGCTCTGCCAGCAGTAATGTGGAAGAAATGGGAACCAGCTTTGGTTGTTGCACAGAGTTCACATCAGAGGTAGTGATGGTCATTCCAGAGTACAGAAGAGTCCCTGTCTTATATTCTCAAACTTACCCACTTTTGGAGTTTGGTCAAAGAGCTGAAAGAGATTTAGCTTAACTCTCCAATCTCTTAAAACTACCTCCTTGTCCCCCTTCCACTGTATGACATTATTAGCATAACATGCAAAAGAAAAAGGTTTGACATCACATTTATTCCTGTGTAGTGAATTCAAGGTCAGTATGAGCTATTGTCAATTGCTACCTGAGTATGTTATTTAAATAACTGTACTCAAAGTCCAATGAAATAGATTTCCCACAAACAAGCTCTAGAAATAGTTTTTACAAAATTCAGTTCCTGCTAATTAAACAAAGAACTCTCTAGGAATTTAAAACCCAAATTAACTTGTTTACACAATACAATGTCAGATAGTAATAAAAACCCCCAATATTGTCAATAAGAATATATTGAAGTTTCAGCTAAGAAGACTTCTGTTTGTTTTTTGGTTTTTTGTGTTGTTTTTTTTTTTTTTTTTTTTTTTTTTTTAGATCTAGTTGTGATACGGTCTGTGTTTTGGCTACACAAGAAGAATCTACTACCAGTAGTAACTCGTAGTTTTCAAAGATTTTTAAAATGTCTCTTGTTCTAACCTTAGAAATGAGACACTGAGAGTTGGTCTGTGCATTTGCCCCTCTATTACTGCAGCTGTATCCACCTTACCCAGTTAAACACAGGCAGGATCACTGTCATTCCCTCTTCAGTGTAGCCTACACTACAAGAAGGTTTCAGCCCTATTTATGTAGCTTTTACCAGCATAGCTTATGGTGCACCCCAGGGGATATGTAGTTCTTTATCAGTATAACTGCATCTACACTGGGGCCTTGAGTACAGAAAAAAAGTAGTTCCTTCAGATCATCAGAGGAGTTATTTCACCTAATTTCACTCTATTCACATAAATTAGGCTGAGGTGCTGTTATTTCTCTAGGACATTGCAAAAGCAACTCCTAGAGAGAGTGGAGATGCATGCTGGCTTTGGAACTGTCCTTGGTCCTGATAATATATATGAAATAAAGTGACTCTCAAGAGTTCAGGGTGTTTGGTAGCTGAAACAACTTTATTTATTGTATATATCTTTATGTCTTGTGTGTAAATCATGACATTTAGCATTGCTGGAGTAATTGTGGGATGGTATGACGCCTACTTTAGGTAAGAAGGGTGTTTTTGGTAGAAAAACTTAAAACCCATCAGTGTGTCACGAAGAATATACTTCTGCTTTGAGCTGCAGGTTGTTCCATTGATTACCAGTTGTTATAAACACTTTTCACCTCTGAAGCAGAAATAATATTCAAAGTAGGTACAAGGGATTGGCAGCAATCTGCTGGGTTGCTCCCTCTGCTCACATGGGCACACTATACTGTCCTTAAATTGATCAAGACTCAGGTGAAACCACTTAGGTTTCCTGCTCCCAGCTCTCCTAATAGAACTCACCTACTGGAGGAGTATTCCTGAACTTCATCATTTCACTAATCTGAAACCTTCTCATAATTTCCAGACAAAAATTATGATTGATCAGTTTATTTCCATATATTCCAAGCCAGGGTAATTTCTGAGCTCAAGCATTCTGTTTGCCCTGTGGTGTGACCCTAATGAAATTTGCATTATGCTGTTCTTACATGATTGCTCTTTCCCTTTCTTCAGAGACATGAAAATTAGAGTCTTCAGGTTTTAATTTTGAGAGGAGTTTTGGGTGATGTGTATTCTGACTCTGATGGCTTTTAGAGTGTTAAATATCACATGAATATTGCAAATAAAAACAAGGAGATCAAGGTTAAAAGTTACAAACAAAATTAAGTGATTGAAGGGAAAATCTAGCTTAATCTTGCTGGTTCTGGATATGAAGTTTGGGCTGTTTTATTTATAGGAGAAGCAGAAGAAAAGGGAAAATTTCATCTGAGAAGGGAATAGTCACACTTGCTGCCTGCCCCTGCATGGGTTTATGGTGTGAGAGTAGAATTCCTTTTGAATGAAGATTTGATGGTGAATCTTCATCTTTTTCCCTGGGTGTATCACCAGCACAGTATCAAGACCGGGGAGAAAGCATGATGTTTTTGGAGGAGAAGCTGATAATGGCTTAGACTGCTGGCTGAGGAGAACCAAATTGTGGTATTGCAGTAGGACACTGGACAGAGGGAACCAAGTAAAAGAAGTCTTTAAAGTCTAAAAAGTTGCTGTTGGGCATATGAGTGAAAAGGAAAGGGGTGACTATAATAAAACAGCAGGTCTTAATGGGCGGTGGCCAGGATGAAGGGAAAAAGAGCATGGAATAGTCAAGTGAAGAGACGGTGATGTTTGGATGAGAGTTTTAGCTGGATGGAGAGCCTGAAAGATGTTTTTAGATACATGTGGAGTATAGCAGATGTTCAGATTTTGCCTGACCACCTGCCTTTGAGCCCGTGGGCTGAATCTGTGGTCTGACCTTGCTTTTGTGGCTGAAGGTGCGACTGAACTGGGTTCACTTCTGTTCTCCTATCTGCAAATGCAATGGGCTGTGTGCAGGTTTTGGTCAGGGCAGGGAAGCTTTTTCAAAAAAGTTTAAAGCTTGTTTCATTCCCATTACAAAATAGGAAAAACAATGAAGGGTAAGGTGCATTAATTATTGGCTGCAGGCATCTAAGGAGGGCACTCAGAGATTTCATCTACTCAGCTGCAAAACAGGTTATTATCCCCATCTCACAAGTGGGGTCTGAACCTCAAGGTCACACAATATGTCAGTAACAGAGTCAAATAAAAAAACATCCAGCAAGCTCTTGCTCTAACCACAAGCCAAGCACTGCCACACTCAATATGGTATATAGATAGCATGTTGTAAATTCCTGTGAAAAGAAACTGTGGCTTTATTACTTCAATAATCTCAAAATCTAATTCTGATTTTGCTGGTATGGTGTCAGTGCTATGAATCTATCTCATCCAAGACAGTTTCTTTTCAATTTTTCAATCTGGCTTGTCTAGGCAGACAGGGTGACATTTCTCCTTGTTTTGTTCTTTTTTTTTTTTTTATTTCTTTACCTCTGTCACAACCCTCTAAAACAATACTTTAGAAAATGACAGAGAAGCAGTGTTTGTAAAATGTCATGATCACAAACAATCAGAGTGATTGCATGCTACATTTATCGTACATCAATGTCCCTTGCCATCAACTGCTGCTTGAGACTACACAAGTCCACAAAGTGAAGTGGGACTTGGTCTTAAAGTGAGTTGTCTTAACAACTTTTTGCAGGCCCTTGTTTTTGCAGTAGCGCTGAGCTAATTATTTAAATCCTGTATTATCAACTCTCACTTTGTAATTCAGTGAGTTGTTTGTAGTTGTTTTCAATTATTTGCAAAACATTTTTGTCAAGCCTTATCATCTGCTTTGACAATTCATTACTGAAGTTGTCTGAACCCTGTGATGTGATTTTCTTTCTGCTTCTAGACTGGGTGTACTGGCTTTTGTTAAAAAAGGAAGAGTAATGAATTGCTAAATTTGCTAAATTTGAAGACAAAATATCAGCTAATTTGCTGTTAGTTTCCCAAATTAGCTGTGTCAGTCAGAATCTGTGGGAATAACAAACAACAAATCTCCCAAATCAAATAAATCACCCTCCTTACTTTCACTCACAAAAATGCAAACAAATCCATCAAAATTGCCATCTGCTCAGGCATTTTAGCATAGCTGGTGTCTATGATCCATAATGTTTTTTTCAGGCCAGCCATAAGTCCTATCTAAGATTTCCATTGCATTTTTAAGGCAAAGAATCAAAGAATAAAGAAAATGACAACTTAAATATGTGGCACTACTTCTTCCTGTGTATTTTAAATATATGAGGATACTTCTCTTAGTGGCATATTATACATGTAGCCTTTATATTGCTCCACTGGCACATGTGATTTCAGAAGTAAATGAAAAGGTTGATTGTGATCTACATAGCTCACTGCAATTTAGCCCCAGCTCTCTTGGAGAAGAGTTTCACTCCGTGTAGGCTCAGTATTCAAGAGCTGTGGGGATGTTGCTGCTGGAATTGTTGGGCTGATCTTTGGCACTGGAAAATTTCCAGTGATGGCTTCTTTCTGTGGTAATATGTTTCTGCCTCAGGCCTGGTAAAATGTTCAGGGATGCACTCAATTCTAGGTGCTCCAATTTAACCAGGGGAACTTGTGTTTGGAGACAGGTGGAGGAGGCTTGATTTCTCAGAGGGGTCACCACTGGGTTGCAGCTGAATAGAGTGTTAACATACTGGGAGCCAAGGTGTCACCAAAGTTTGTTTCACATAGGACCCCACTCTCATTTCACCAACACAGAGACCTCCAGCATAGACCACAGCCTTGGCCAGTTCCCATCCAGGTGTTGTAACATCCTGCAGTCTTGGGAAAGGAACATGCTTCTCAGCTGTGGCAATGAATTTGTGTCAGTGATTCAAATCCTGCTCCTTGTGCTCTGGAATGCTTAGGTTGATTTAACTGCAGCTGCTCACAGGAAAGATCCAGCCTGGAAAATGGACATTCTTGCACAAAAATCCAGAACTCTCTCTTATACTTGTGTTACAAAAATCCCAATAGATGCATTTCTACAATTATTCTCCTAGAAAGACTAACACAGTAACGACTTCAACTTGAAACTTGCATCTGTCCTGTGATAAATACCTTGAAAAAAGCCTTATCTTTGGATTCATATTTGTGCCCTTAATTGCAATCAATATAGTGTGAAACAATTTGATTCCTGCATATACTGCATTATCTAGTGTAAGAATAAACTACAGTGCAGATTATGCAAATGCTGTTATATAAGGGCAGCAGTTACTGCAGTGTCTTCCCTGGTATATATCAGTGTACTGTGGCAATTAAACAGTATAGTGAAGCCATAGCAATTACCATTCTAAATTATAATAAGCAATTCAATATACACTACAGGATAAATCATTTCCTTATAGCAACCACTGTATACGTGCTTCGGTTTTTATTCTAAAGCCCTTATTACTTGTCATCTGAACACTGTGCCAGGTGATTTATACTGAGTGCTTGTACTTTCAATGCGTATTTATTATATGACTTTTGGAAAAAAATGCTCATAATGATTATAACTGTGTTAAGTTACTATCAGTTTGCAGTGGTATCCTAAGAAAAGAAATCCATGGTCTAGTGGGAAGGAGAGGTATCCTTTGAATTTTATTTTTTTTTCCAAGAACCCACCCAGAACTAGACATAATCTTCATATAATCTGAATCTTAATGAAGCTAACTCCTCATAATTTTAGGGGATTTAATTCAGAATTAAACACATAAACTACTAAGCTAAATTCTATTCAATTTTAGAATCAGCTTTCTTTCTAGCTAGTAAACAGATTCCCACTAAAACTTGTGCATGATTTTAATTACAGATAAGTTTCTCTTTAAAGGCCACAGCATTCATGCTCAGGTTGCTAAGCTGAATTCAATACATCTATATGTTAAAGGTAGCAAGCTAATGTGTAAACAGCGAAAATATTGGAACCAGTTGCTGTTAATTTGGTTTGGATCAATTCGCATTGACTGCACTTTACATGCAAAGGAGAAGTGTGTTGGATTATTCCATCTGAAAAGAGCTTAGATACCGAACTCTTTTTAAAAATAAAAAAAAGAGAATAAATGAAACTGGAAAAACAGAAGGTGGAAAGGCCTGTGTTCAAAGAAAAGCAAAGAATTACTGAAAACATACATGTTAGTGTGGCTTAGTACAGATTTATGGAGCTCTTGTGTAGGGACTCAAGACAGCAAATTCTGGATCTTACTTAGAGTATTATCATTTCTTATGTGTTAAGACTATTAAAAATTGATTGCCTCATTTAAAATAGTTTTGAAAACTTTACATGAACCAGGTAAATATGGAAAAGCAAGTATAATGTGAAGATAGACAGAAAGAAAAAAGAATAAATGTTGAAGTTGCCATTTGGTAGCATCAGATCTCAACAAAAAAAGTCTGGATAGCAGGCCAAGAATATGTGCTCTTCTTTAGCTTTACAAATGTCTGTAATCTGTAGTAGGCAAAATATTTTGCATTATAATGGCACTGCAGAAGAGGAGGGTGAATGGACTGCAGTGATCACAAAGTAGTTGTAGGTCAGTGATGCATTTGATCCACTCTCCTACCCACAAAATCATTCCATCTGACTTACAATGAATGATGTAGGTAGAGAAATACCTGTCGGAGCCCAAAGGAGAGCAACAGAGAATGTGTGTAATGCTGCTGGCAGTAGTGCTGTTGAGAACTGTGGCACTCAAAGCCAGGGAGCTGTTTACATCCCATCGACTTCAAGAGCACTTTAAGACATGTGAAGAGACTTTCTTGAACAAGAATACTTTCTTCAGTACTAATATTACCTTTAATGACCCCAAAAGGAAGTAACCTAAGTTGTGAGGAGTTGTGAAAACCAAGAAGGTTATAGCTATACTTACTGGATACATTAGAAACATGACGGGAAATTCACAAATGAGATGAAGTCTTGAAAAATGAATAATTTGACACTAACTCAGAAGGGAAAATATCCAAAGCAGATCTCAGCTCAGAAGAAGAAAGTTGGAAAGTAATAATTACCCTGAAGTATACCCAGGAATGATAACTTACATTAGACATGAAGTAGTGTTCCTAGAAGCACATGGGTTTCAGCATGGTATTTCTGCCCATGGTGAAATAGAGGAGTTCCACGTTCCACTTAAAAACCTGTAAAAAGAAAACACTCAGCCACTAATGGTGCGAGAAAGCTGGTGGGTTGCATGGCTCAGCCTGCAGCTTCAGCATTATCTCATATGGAGCAGGAACTTTGCTTGGGATCAAGATTGTAGCTGTAATCAATAAACAACCGATTCAACTGGTAAGGGTGCAAACTAAATACATTCGCCGTGTTTCAGTTATTATTGCTAACTTCCAAAATGCTCCCCACCCACCTCAAAAGGTCAGAGATGTGTGAAAGGTGTGACCTTTTCCCATCGCACCCTTCTTTTCAATAGCTTCAGGTGTGAGGGAAGACTCAGTTATGAGAACAAGATCGGATTATTTTGTGTATATCAGCAAATGTCCAAGTCAGTTCAAATATTCTTGAAACACATGATTAAAAAAAGACTTAGAGAACTGAACTATTAAGTTATTTTTTCTCCTCCCTGTGTTTTTTACTTAAAAGTCTTATGGGATTTTTGCTTTCTTTATGCTGACAGTGTGCAAGTTCATAAGTTTCTGACTGATTTTTCTGGGCGTAGATTCAGGTGGTATATCCCAATGAATATTGTATTGATAGCTCTGAGCACTAAATTCCATTTAGCTATTAAACAAGCATAGTTTAAACAATGCAAACTGCAAGATCATGCCTCGGTGTGTCAACTCTGATATACAGTTTCTATCTCTTTGCATGAGAGGAAGAATTCATCTCTGTCATCTTGAGCACTCTGCTAAGGCTGCTGGCAAGGCAGCTGCTGACTTTTGTCTCATGATGCAGGTTTTTGTCTGCTGACCTAGACCATAACCCTCCAAATTCACAGGCAAGTCTATTAAGGCTTCTCTTGGGATACGTATGATGCAATAGTGACTCTTTTTTATGTTTGCAACACTGAACACTTCCAGAATGGCTTTCAAGTTTGAGGCAAAATTACCAGCATCTTAGGACATGGGAGAGCTTGCATAACTTCAAAAGAATGTTTCCATGAAATACCTAGATCTTACTTGATGGGTCTACACAGCATTACACTGGACTCTGTAGACTTCCTTGAGACTCTTTCAGATGCCTCATTATATTGAATTTCTTGGGTGAAAGTGCTCTCTCCTAAGGTTTTTTAGGTTTCCACAGGCTCACAAAGCAGAGGATAAGCACAGAAGCAAAGGGCCTGTCTGGTTGAATCTCTATTCATTCCATTGCTTCAGATGAAAGGTCCTTGTGGTGGCTGTCCATGTAGGCGCTGATGAGTTATTATTGTGCTCAGTAATTTTCCAAGACTCAGATGCCAGAGAGGGGTCTGGCTTTGGAGTGTAAGTCCTAACTAAATGCTATTGTGTAAAATGAACTTTCTTACGACATAAAGGGATGTCCCAATCATTCTGGAACTTTCTTAAGATATAACTCACAGTATTTTCTTTCACAAGAAAGATATTATGGTAGTTACATTGAAAACTCGTTGCTGATATACTCCAGAATTTGGACTCCTTATAAACAGTTTCTCTGGGATATACTAAATGTTCACGTGGACCTGCAGATTCCTTTGGAGATGTGTCCTATTTGTGACTTTTGTACCATGTCATGGATACTCGTTCTCCAAGCTTGCTGAGCTAGCTGTCTCTTTGTTGGACAACCTTTTTGGTCCAGTTCGTGCCTGACCTACTTTGTGAATTCTGAAGAAACTGTTAGCTGATCCATCCTCAGCTGGACTTAGCTGGGATGATAATTCCTGGGCTGGCCCAGAAATCCCCTCTGTCTCTTACGATAGTAAGTGGTCTCAGTTGCTCGTTTTGTGAGACAATAACTTCTGAAATCTCTAATCGTAAAATGACCTTTACTTTGCCATACTTTTTTATTTTCCATCTGCAAGTTCTTAGCTCCAATGGCATATTTTAACAGTACCAGCAGTCTTGGTTCTTTTTTGCTCTTTTTTAATCGCCACTGGCTTTTCTTTCTCTGCTAATGTCGTCCTGTCTTATCACGTTTCCTCATGGACTCCTATCTGGATTAAAGATAATGGGAAGTTCAACTTTTTTGGGGGGTGATAGTCTGCCTCACCTTTTGCTGGAGCAATGATTAGTTGCTCTGAGCTAGTGGTCAATCATCTCTTATACTGTGTTCACACCACAGGTACCTGGTAAATATAGTCAAGAAATTTGGATTATGACTGCCTGCAACGCATCTGTGGCATTTGCCATAGGGTGTGCTATTCCAGATTCTGCTTTTTTGTGGATGCTGGCCTTCAGCCCTCAGTCTTTCCCCTGGCAGAGGTCCCTTGGATCTTAGTATTTTGGATTCCTTTGTTGTATGTCTGGTCCCAGAAGACTTCAATCTGGACTAGGTAATATCCTTGTGTAAAAAAATTCTCATCTTTTGGTCTAAGAGCAATTTTAGTTTTATGCCGTACTTGTTCACAGTGTATTGTGTCCTTTTGCCCTGGAGTCACATCCCACTTTGATTTTCATGGCCAAAAATGGGTTAGGCCTTGCACGATTTGTCTTTTTCGCCTAAATCAATTGGGCATGTTTTTCTTTCTTTTTTTGCCTTTTTTTTTCTTCTATTTCTCTTAGATTCTATGAGACAGATTTCATTTTCATTGCCTGCACAACTACTAAAAACATAACCAGGAGCCGAATCAGCAATTAGTGACTCTCTCTCTTTTCCTACTGTATGATGCTTATAGATGCAGCCTGTTGGCCCTGCACTTTTTTCCTTCAAAGGGTCATCTTCGACCAGTGTCATTGTTCCAGTATTGTTGCTTGGGGATTTTTTTCAGTTGACTTTGCTATTTTTTGGGTGCAGTTTTCCTTCACACAAAGACCTTCTTAAAATGACTGCTGTTTAAAGGGCAATTTATTTATAACTATTTTATTTCTAGGTGGACTGGGGGAGTAGGTTGTCTTATACTGCCAATGTCATTTAAAATAACAACAGTGTAAAGCAGAATAAGGTGTTTTAATTTTTAGTGACATTTATTGTATTTTTGAATACATTATGCCTTTGGTGAAACTCTTGTTCCATTAATAGAATGTTTTCTTATTTCTTCCCCCTCTCATAAAAGTTTACTTACAATAATTTTGTAAAGCTAACTGCAAAATATGGGTTCCAGGCCTTGAAGATCTTTTCTGGTGTTCTTTTAAGAACGAATCTACTGTAGGTACGTGATTTTTCACTGGTAAATGAAAATGCCAGGAACTTACTGTATGTTACTACAACTTTGTCTGTAATAACTTTAAATCCCATTATGATCATCTCATTTTACAGCATGCTTTGGTCCCAAGATCAATAAATCAAGAGAATAGCATGCCAGTTACTATCCTTGGACACTAAGATTTCAGAGAAAACGCAGCAGTTTTACACATAAGGCAGCAGAGAATGAGGTTTTTAAGCCCTTGGTCATTCACTGGGGCTCCCTGCCTTCCTGTGTAATATGTAATAAGTAATTTGAATTTATTTACACTGAATGCTTTACCTGTGGTTGTACCAGGGAAGAAGAAGAAGACGAGGAAATATATGAAGAAATTGCAGCCTCTATTGGGGTAGTTGTAGTCTCCAGAGCCTGGACATGCTTCAGCATGTTCCATGTTTTATATAATGTAGTAGCCCCTCCATGGGAATTCAGAATGGTGCATGAGATTCTCTCCAACACTAAAGATGGTGTAAAATACAGATAAAGAGAACAACAAAAAATAGAGCTATGGAAAGTCATCCGTCACACTCATTCTCCATAAGCTTGTTAGATTTTTAAATGTCTTATGGCCTTTCTTCATCTTTTAAGTTTTTTATCTGATAGAGAAGTGAATTCCAGTACCATGCAAAATCCTGCTTGAATTTCAGACTCTCTGACATGCAAACCCCTAGACCTGTCAACTGTTGTTCCAAAGCAAAATACTTTCCAGCCTCTCTTCAATACATAAGGATTTACCTGCTCCATGAACTGACTGCAATTTACTTACCTCATGTAGAAAGCCACTGTGGAGAAGGGTATTTTGATCAGTTTAATAAGCAGAATCAGCATGGCATCATGAAGGGCTGCTCTGAAGCACCAGGATAATTTTCAATGCGTAGAATTAATACTGGCAAAAGTAGTAAAAAAAGATTACTAGAATGAACCTGAAGCTGCAGTGCCTTCTTGAGGGTTATCAGTGTGGAAGATTTTTTTGCTTGTATTTCAATGCTGATTCCAAACCTTGGGTGGGTTCAAGAGATTGAGGTGAATAAATAATTCATAATGTTTTTCTTATTTAGCTGGTTTGATTCTGTGCCAACTGGGCATAACTATGCAACTGATGAAAATATATCTCCATCAAAAACTCAGAAAACTTAAAGAAAGAAAAGAGAATACAATGTTTGAGGTAAATCCAGGTAAAGCAGCTTTATTCCCTGAGCGTCAAACTGTTAGCTTTAAGTTTGTTTTGATCAAAAATCAAGGTTTTAGTTATATTTCCAAATTTACACTTTGTAAAAACAAGCACTTTAATCCTTGAAGCAGATCAAAATATTTTGGGATTTAGGAGTTTTTCTCACTCGATTTACAATGGCATCAGGTATTTTTACACTTTAAAACCCCTCTTACAATATCAGCAGCTCAAACGTTCCAGCACTGTGTGTTTGAAAGTGTAAAGATCAGTAAAACTAAAGCTGATATTATGGACGTTTTTTCTTTGACAAAACTGAGGGACTTGTGTGAAGCAATAGGAAGATCTGAGAGAATGTAGCACTGTATATTGGGTTTTCATAATTTCAAATAAATTAGTCTAATAAGTTTTCTTATCTCTCTTAAAAGAAAAGTAAGAGTATAGAGTATCTTTCAGAGTTTATCTCCAATTATGGGGAATAGTTTAAAGGTTGTACCTGAGAGTAAGGGAATCTGGCTCTCCTTTCTTAGGTAGTCTGCAGACCACCTGCTGCTGTAAGCTTGAGACAAGCTTTGGCTCTGGCTTCTGAAATTAATTATTCCTTCCGCACCACAGGCAAACATCTTTGTTACAGGACTGTAACTGTAACAGCAGTTACAGGACTGCTTTTTCCTCAAAGACTGTCTGTTTACAACTTTTTGGATTGGCTTTGTTACCCCATCACAGATTTATTCATACTAAAATCTGTTACATAATATAGTATTGCTGTGAAAGCTGTATGAAATATTCAAAGTAAAAAGCAAAGTCAGCACCTTGGTGAGGCTTCCCAGGTGAGACCTTTGATTGCAAATTGAAAATGTAGACTGTGTCTACAGAAACAGTCATTCTCAAAACACTTTAAAGTAAACCTGGGTGATTTGTGCTCTCATGTTCAACCCTGTGAAATGTTCTGTTCCTAAAGGCTCAAGTATGAAATTTGGTAAGAGACAAGAAAGGCAATTTTAGACAGATCATCCTGGCTCAAATTAAATGAGCACAAATTCGTGGATGAAGGTCACTGTTGTAGTTCTCTCAGCAGCGTGGAGAAGCTGTGTGAAGGGGGGGTATTTATGGAGGAAAACACATCCCAACCTGAGACAAATATATAAACATCATTTGCTTAAGAAGTGTTGTGATAGGATGGAACTGCCCTCTCACACTGCCTTCCCTTCTCCCTCCCATAGAGCAGAATTCTAGATTGCCTACACTGGATACCTGGCTGTCAGATGGCTCATGCTGGCAGGGTGGGACGGCTGCATCTGGAGCGCTTTGTCAACAGCCACAAATAATACACAGCATGCAAAGTGTGATAAGTAACTTGTGCATTCCTGTATTGGGGAATGTGGGAAAGGGACTATCCCATAGTTACTGTTGAAAGAATAGCCACTGCAAAAAAACTAGGTATGCTATCTTGTGTCTTTATCTCCCAGAGCTTCATCTTTGAAGCTGATACCTCACCTGATTGTCCTTAGGGATGATGCCTACAAAATAGTCCCAAAACTCAATTTATCTGTCTCATCATATTGCTCATCTGCTGCGGAACATGAGCTGAACCTGGACAGCAAAATGACCCACAATTTATACTGTGCCTCTTTTGGCTTCCCAGAGGAACTAGCTTTAACATTCGACAAAATCAGTGTAGCAGCTAGTTGTATGAAGCAGAAACACCAAGACCAATTTTAGACTATAGTGATGAGGTTTAAATGTTCTCAAAATACCATTAAATGCTTACTTTTCCCTAATATACTAGGCAAAAAATATAGATCTGAATGCTGTTGTTAGTTTATATGGTGAACTTGATAACAATAATCCATTGAAGGATATGTCCATGCCAAATCCTTTTGTAGAGAGTTTTCACTTTTTTTTTTTCCAATTACAGATTTTCACTCTTCTGATAGATTAAGAAAAGCTTGGATTCCTTAATAGGTGTCTGCACAGCATGTGGCCTTGACAGAGCTAAGAACACCAATTGCTACGTTTTTAAAATAGAATGGTTTGTAAATTGTAAGATTAACTCTAATTTTATTATAATTTTTTTTGCAAGTATTGGTTTGATAGCTCACAATAACGTGTAAATGTTAAATTAAGCTGAGCTATTTGGTTTTGTACTGGCATAATTTCACAAAGTATAAAACCATTTTTATAACAGCATGGGACTAACACACTGAATATCTTTCCATGTAGAGCCAGAAAAAGGCAAGTCGGGAAAAAAGTCTGTGAAGATTTTTGTAATGGAATAAGCTTAAAAGTAAAATTTCATGCCAAGCAATTTGCACTGTAGTTTTCAGCTGCATGCCATAGTTGTAAATGAAACTTGTTTTCAAGTCTTTTCATAGAATAATAGAATTGCAGAATAGTTAGTGTTGAAAAGGACCTTAAGGTTCATCTAGTTCCAGCACTCCTGCTGTGGGCAGGAACACCTTCCTCTAGACCAGATTGCAGAAAACCCCATCCAACCTGGCCTTGGGCACTTCCAGGGGAGGGGTAATTTTGAGTAATCTACTGTGCTTATTACAGCACACAATTGATGTGTTCTTACACGTACATGCAGATGTAGGTGACCATGCACAGGGGCATACACCATTATGTCACTTCATTTATACTTTATTTTATGCATCAAGAAGGTGAAATTAAAAAAAAAAAAACATTTATCCTGAAGAGACAGTGATGTGGGGGAACTTCAAAAGTTCAGGAACTTTTGGTCTTCTTTGGGGCAATTTTACTGCTTTTGTTTTCTTTTCAGAATTACTTCACAGTGTTGACACTGGATTGAGTACGCTCTGGAAGCAACTCTGGCTGGTGGCATCCCTCAGGCCACTCTTTCCTTCTTAAATATCAGGTAATGACTCCCATTTCAGGAAAACCTTACAGGTACAAGTAATCTGCAGTGCTGATTGTTTGTATCCCATGAATGTGGCAGAATTAATCTTTCAGCTGAGTGGTGCATCAGTGAATCCTTCCACTACCTTCATCTTCAGGCAGACTCAACTGCATCCCTATAAGTAGGCATTGTACTCTTCAGCTTCAGAAAATACATTGTTTATATTGGTACTGCATATGTGCATTCCCAGTTCAAGTCTGCTGTGGGTGAGACAGCAACAGAGGGATGCAACAGGGGAGTATGAGTGAGGGCATAGACTTTGATTTTGCTTGTGGGGGTTTAGGGAAATCTGAAGTTGTCCCAAATATCACAGGCGTGTTTCTTTATCAGGAACAGACGTCAGTGGATTCATCCCATAAAAGAGAGGTGCAGAGACAGACAGTGCCAACTATTTGTTTGTAACTGACTTTTCTTTTAAGTACAATAGCTTTTGTGTGTATTGCTGTCCCAGAAGAACAGATTAGAGGACTCTTGATATCAGGGACTCCTCAGCCTTGCTGACCAGGGCTTGGTGAAGTGCAGTGACTGGGAAGTGAGGTTAGAGATTCAGTATGCAATGCCCTAGCTGTTGAAGATTAAATGCTGGAAAAACCAGTATGGCATCAGCATGACTGTTGAATCCTGAAGTCAAACAGTTTCTTACATCTGGCTTTTTGGCACTTTGGCCTGGGGACATACAGAAGCAGCAAACTTCATGCAATTATAGTGGTCCCCTCTGGTTCTTGTCCTGAGGGACCCTGGACTCTGTCATAATTCCTACAGTTCCCCAGAGAGATCGTACCAATTTACCTTCACACTGTGATCTCCCTGATGAATTTACTCAATGCACAACTTGGCTTCTCTGGTGGTATTCTTATATTGTTTCTCTACCATCTAAACCACCAGGGACTGACTGCTGAGGAGACAGGACTCAAAGCAGGTGGACCAGAACTCTGGTGGCATCTATGATTCTGTCAAGTGTTTAGCTGAAGTCACTTTGGGTGAGAAACTTCCTTGCAGACCTAATTGGAAGGAATGACTGAGGATCTATGGTCTTTCTTTGCAGCACGGGAATGATTTGGCCACTGGACACATCAAATTAACCCGGCATCAGTTTTGGATTCTGGACTGAGTTCCTGCTTCTTGTTTCTGAGGAACAAAGATAACATTGCTCTGGGTGAGTAATAGGATATCTGAATGACACTTAATTGCCAGAGAAATACCAGAGAGATTAGAAGAACTACAATCACTTCTCTCCTAAACTTTTCTGAAGTTCATTAGAAAAATTGCTTATTTTCCACAGCATGCTGACAACTTGGCAGTGAAGGATGGAATGGTGTGCTCTGCATTTTGATTAGAACTTGATGATTTATTAATATTGTAATAAATTTTATATTAACATTTCTTAGTAGTAGTTGCAAATCATGAAACACTGTATCTTCCCATGTTTGTGGAGTGTTTTTAGATTACTGACTTGGCTTTAGGAAGCATGGTGGAGACTGTTGCACAGTATGCTAGAGGAAACTTTGATCCATCAGATACTATGAAAACGTAATTTTTTCTGAGAGATCTGTGTCCTATTATCACTAAGAGCCCAATCCAGTGTCAGTTCAAGAAAACATCAGGTTTTGACTGAGCACAGGAGACCAGGAGCTCAAAGCATTGGATACTTTCCAGGACCTGGTGCTTTGCTGGTCTTCCTTCTGTTTCTCCTTACTGGGGCAGTAGCTGAGGTCAGATTGATGAGGAAATCACATTTATTTTCTGATTTGCAAATTTTAGTGCCAGCAGCTAGTTCTGGGGCATACTGTGTGCTAAAATGTGGTTAGAAAACAATCTGGGGTGGTGTAGGGGGAACATCATGATTTTTTCTCTTCCATGATGCAGCTCATTGGTTTACTCATCAGTAAATTGATTAATTGGACATATTTGAGAGTGTTTTCGCAAAAATGTTTGAGCTATATGATGCCCCCCACTTTTTTTTTTTTTCTGCAAGCTGCCATCATCAGTGATTTGGAAGTGTAGAAAATGGTATTATAAGGGAACAGATGCGAACAAAAGGGGTGAAATTGAATGTATTAGTATTCAGCGGTCTGCTTTTGATTACCTCTGACTGGAAAATATTTGGAAGCCACCAGGGTCCCCTCAAGTGTTATGATTTCGTAAATTCAGCCCTCGTGTGTTGGGATTCAGGCTCCTTTATTGAAATTGAATTGATATTTTGTAAACTTCATTTGCGAATAATGTGATCTGACAGGGACAAATGCGAGGGAGAATTGTTTTCAAACCTTCTCCAAATGAAACTTATTATTGGGTAAATACGGATTTCTTTGTCTCTTTTCCTCTCTTTCTATCCTGAGCGTCTTCAAGGCCTGAATATGTATCAACTTTTCCAAGGTAATTGAATTGATTCAGTCATGTGTGGGCAACAGAAATGGGCAATAGAATATATTCCTGATGGGGAAAAATTGAAAAGTAGAAGGGTTTCTACTCAGGTGCAGGGCTGGGAGGGTCACAGTGCTATCAGAGGAGAGAGACATGCAGGAGCTTCTTTCTGATTATCTCAGCTTTGGCCATTCTCTCCCTCAATAATCGCCCTCTGATATAACGCCGGCTTTCCAATTTTGCCGGCCAGCACCATGCCTCAGATGTGTTACATATTAATTTCCCTTTGCAGAAAATTTGCCAAGCTTTAGCTCAAATTCAGTTAGTCGGATTGATGAAAGTGGCAAAAGGATACGACGTTTACTGATTCTCCCTTTTCACCTTTGATTAGCTCAACCTGTGAATTATTCTTGCCCTGTCAGTGTGCCATTAAACGAGCTGGGGCCAAGGTTGCAAGTTCATACTTTCTGATGTAACTGAGAGAAAATGTGTTGAGCCATGATTTGTCTGACAGAGACCTAGGATCCTTTCAATGCTGTGTTGCCATTATTTTAACAGGTCAGCCCTTCGTGAAATAAAGAAACAAAAATAAAAGCTCTGTATTTGTCATCATAATCTTCATTTCTAGCTCATACTGCTGGCACCTGCTCATTCACAGTGCTTCTGTGGTGGAAGAACTCATTGTCCTTGCTCCAGATAAGCTGGAAAAGTCCATCCCTCCCTCTCCTGGTTGATGTTTTCAAATTAAAGCTTGCTAGTCTGTAGTGTTTGTATCCCATAGGGGTTGCTGCCAGAGGCTGGAAACTATGTAGTTAACTTTTCCCCCCTTTTTGTTTTTGCTCTGCCACCACATTTCAGGTTTGATCTCTTCTGGAAATGCCAGTCTCTTGTGCTGCATAGTGCAATAGCATTTCACCCTAAGGGAGAGAACTTGGTTTCCTGTGCTTTCCTGTTACTGCACTGCTTGAACAAATCATGTCCAGGTTTTTCACTTGATGAGAGTCTTAATTTGTTGATTGTAATACTTGGGGGTTTTTTTTAATTGTGCAATGGAAACTTGAATGTTGTTATTACAGCTTGTTTACTGGGAAGGTTGTTGGGTTTGATTGCCAAGTTAGGGCAACATGTGTTTAAAAGAAATTTTCCATAATGATGCTGGGCTGCCTTTTCAAAATGCCAGATTACTTCAATCCGTGCATCACTGGTGACTGTGGCCTTGAGCAAAGGGGAAAGATTTGGGTTAAAGTGGCAGGACCCAACGAATGAATAACATTTGCGGATATGTTTCCCTGCAATAAGTGTGCCACAAACAATTTGCTCTCTAGACCTCGCAGTGAGGATATTCAGTTTTGTCTCTCTCACAGTGTCCTCATGCTTTCAGGAATTCATGGAAAACACTTCCTTCCAATCACCGTGGTTTTTGAATGGTCTCAGGATCTGAACGGTGGTGAGACACAGTGACAGTGTCTGCTCTCATTAGCTGACCTTTCCATGGTAATTCTGGTAAATCATTATCAACCTCAGGAGAGATGTGGATTTGGTCCCTTCTGTGCATGACACAAGAGAATTTTTACCAGAAATACTTTTTAAGAGGTTTATCATAAAATATTCCCATTTCCTTTTTTTTTTTACCTAATATACCCAAAGGCACAATTTGGCACACGTCTAACAAGAATTCACTGAAGAATCCTTTCTTCAGTGCATGTGCCATTTGCAAACTATGCACTTCAAGACACCCATCATAAACCTGAAAAATCTAGTTTTAAAATATCTCCTTTCTAGGAAAACTAGAGTTGTGTTGAGAACTGCAGTCTTGTCTGCCTCAGTCTTGCCTGTATAATATATATTAGCTTATAGCTGTTGAGTAGAAACAATTGTTGAAAGTAGAGAGCAGTGAGGAGAGGAATTGGTGTGCTGAACTCTCTGGGAAGGGCTTCCAGCTGACATGCAGGAAATATTGCTCGTGGCTCTTCCATCACTCAGTGAACACAATTGTCTTTCTGTAATTTTCCACAACCAAACTGGGCTTCCCCAGGTCAATAGCCTGGATGTACAGAATCGTCAAGACAAAGCATGAAGCCCCCTCACAATAACCTATGTGACTGTAAGTGTAATACAGACATACTCCTAAAAGCCATTCCTTGTAGAAAGTCACCTTTAGAAAGTATTAAAATCACTGACCATTAATAATGAGGCCTACGTTGCAAATTAGGTTCTTTTAAATACATCAAACTACTTTCCCAAACAACAGCAACAACAAAAGAAATTATATATGTCATGGTAGTGTTTTCTATCTTTATATAAGTTATTAATTTGCATGCTTAAGAAAAAAATTGAGTCTGTTCATAGGAACACTTTGTACTCTCTCAGGCTTAAAAGTGCTCTAGCTATGGCCTGCTGACTCTTATGGCCATGAAGAATTCATGTCTTGGTTATAAATGGTATCCACTTTAGCTTCATAGCTTAGAGCTGAATAAACACAGAATCACTGAATTGTACTCAATGGCTCTATTTATACTGTATTTTGTTAGCATCTGACATAAATCAAGCATGATTTGATTGACTATACCTAAAGTAGAACTGGAATAAAATAATGAGGGCGTTTGTTAGCAGAGCTGCCAGTCTTTAGCAGTAATGACATTTAACGTAATAGGTAGCAGGTAGGTTAAAATGTGCTTTTTATTTGTTGTACATACATTTTATAAAAGAAAGATGTAGTAAGGCCCAGGGTGCAATTTTTCACACCACCCCTCCAGATAGTAAGCTAATTAAAAACAAGGGAAAAAACTGATCATGAATGAATGCATTGGCCATTGTTTGGTGTTATACAGAACTGTACAAAAAAGATCATTAAATTCCATTCATCACTTTGGCTTTAAATTGATGCAAAAGGCTTGTACTTCTGTGCATAAGGTAGAGGCTAAGTGGGAAGAGTATTAAATCAGTTTGAGAGTCTTGGGAAAGAAAATATTTAGCAAGAGAATAATAAAGAGCAGAATATGATAACATTGCTGTAAGGAGTGTTAGCTCATTTGTTTTGAATGCAATTCTGAAAGGTCAAGATGGAGGTAATATAAATGTTAATACTAAAATCCAGAGGGTTTGAAATTTTCAGTTGAAGTACTTAGTGTCAGTGCAATAACCAAATAAATTTTTATAATCTTCAAGTTTAAAAGTCTGTTTTAAAGAAGTCTGGTGCTATAAATTTTTGAATTAATGATTTACAAATGGCAAAACACTATTTTAAAATGTAATTTAGACTAGAAGTTTACATTTTAGATTTTGAGTGGCTTCTAATTTATTTATTTATTTATTTATTTATTTATTTATTTATTTATTTATTTATAAAATGTGTTAAACTTCTCTTTTGAAAACTTCTCCAAGTACTGGCTGGAACAGCTGAACAGTCCGTGAGCAAGTGCACTTGGATACTAATTAACTGATTTGCGTAAAGCTATTTTCTACAGGCATTGAGAGCATACAATCATTATGGCCATAAAAATTGACTTCTGTTTGTTACACACTCTTCTACTGGAGTAATAAAAATTATTCTTGGCTCTCATGTGTGCATGTAGCTACAAACTGCTATTAACACTGCCACTTGCGCTTTGTCATAAAATGCTAATTGCTTATTGACCAGGTCACAGAATTTGGGCAAAAAGTGTATCTAATATGAATAATGAAGTCTGGAAAGCATCCTGCCTCATCTAACACAGCAGAGTGAGGTTCAAATTCAAACCATGAAAAGAGATACTGTGGCCCAGGCCCATATCCCACACCACGGTGTGGGCCACAGAGGAGACTGTTTGCACAGTGTCATACTTGAGCTTCTGCTTGCAGCATCAGGGTAATTTTTGGGGAAGCAGGGTTTCCCTGAGTCTCAGTACAGCCCAACAGAAGAGAGAACAGACCTGCCAAGGGGTCTGCAGTCAAAGAGCCGAGCAAGCTGGATCCATGTTTCGTCTGCTGAACTTCATCTTGAATTATTAAATATTGCCTGTGTTCCTGAATAAGACCTCAGTGCCAAGGTGATGAAAAAGGCAGGAAATTTCAAGGGAATCAGAAGGGTTTGGGAATTGGACTACCAGTGAATTAGTGCACAGGCTTTGACTCTCTGCTCTATCCTGATACTGAGCAAAACCAAATGGTGCCCAAAAGAAGGAAGTGCTCCCCAAGTGATAAAAGTGAAGGTGAGAGGCAAGATGATGAAGAGTAGGAAGGATACGAGAAAGGAGAGGGAACCTTTCAAAGCACTGGTTTTGCAACGTGTTTGTCTGTATGCCATGTACCTGCGTGTACTTTATTCCCTGTGGTGCTGGCAGTGGGCCTGGCAAATGTGTTGTAGCAGGCATGCAAGGGGGTCTTCATGCCCGAGTCCCCAGGCAGCCAGGAGAGCTGGGGAGAGAGATGTGGTCAGAAACCCCTGTTCAAAGGAACTAAAACCGCTCAATGACAGTTTTGCTGGTTTGAGAATGGTGATGGAAATTAACTCTCCTGAAGTCGGGGTAAGGTCTTACACCCATGTTGGTCCTTATTGGAGACTTTCAGTGTCTAAATGTCATTAGTTTATCATGATGAACATCAAACTCTGTGCAGTGTGCTGTGATGATCAGACTGTCTTAGTATTTGGAGGTCAGGGAAAAGACCAGGGTCCTGTTCTGCCCCTGGTGTCCTTTGATTGCTGCTGCTCCGGGAAAAATCCAACAGGAGATGAGAACACACAAGAGAGCTGGTTGCAACCCTGGGGCTGCATGCTGCAAGGCATTTTAATGAAAACATCATCCATTTGGCACAACTTTTTCCATTTCATAAGTAAAAAAGTGAGTTTTGACATGATTTAATGAGTCAGGTGTCTGAGGAAAGCTTGAGCAATATTCAAAGATGGCTCTGACTCCATCAGAGGCAGAGATCCCTCCAGCTTCAGAGAGGTGATAGAAGGAGAGCAGGTTTGAGCTCTTACATTCTGCTGCTTCTAAAGCTGCTCTGCATTTTGTACTGCTTTTTACTATGGCTGGGGTAGAGGTGACGTGATTTCTTACTGTGTAACAAACCATTTTTGTCATACTCAGCAATGGATTGAGCAGCAGTACTTGACCACTGAAAAAGAGAAAAAAGGGCAGAAACCTGTTGCCATGCTGTTCATAACTGATGTGAACAGCTTCTCAAAGCAATTTGAAAGACTTTGACAATAGAAGTATCTAGTGGAAAACAGATAGCTCTGAATTTAATCACTTCATAAAGATGCTTTTAATTCGTCCTCCAATAACAATCTGATTTCTCACACACAGGCACTGTAGCAATTGCTTTATGGTCTCTAAGAGGTTAAAAATCGAAGTGATCCAAAAAGATTAACTTGCTGGTCAACATCAAGGCGTTAAGCGAGATATGTAATGCTGGGGGGTTTTTCGGGGGATAATAATGTAGTGAATTCTGAAGTTTATAACTTAAACCCATCCTTTGGGTGTCCACTTTGCAGCTAACTCAAGAGAGAGTTTCTGAGCTGGCTAAATGATAGGCAGTGGCACATCCTCTGTACAATGGTCCTAAAACCACATGATTCAAAAATGTATTCCAAAGTTAGAATCTATTTCAAGACATGATTGACATAAGCTGATTTTCATGGGCTGAATGTCTTGTTTTCCTTAAGTTAACAGAGTTGCATTGGGATGTGATGAGCACCAGGAAAATCTGATCTCTGAGAACAGTGGAAGAGACCATGAAATACAACTTTGTGTAAGTCCAGATGTGTGAGCAATTGCCTTAGTGATTATGGTGAAGTAGTGGAAATTAATGCCTCTCAGACTCAGTGTTTTGAAAGATGAGCTAAATGGCTTGTACTGCACATGTTGCTGCCCTGCTCAAGGTGCAGGAGATGGGAAAGTGCAATTCCAGGACACTCTTCAAAGTTTCACAGTTAGTAACACAATGTCCTGTTTGTTTTTCTAAAGTCTCACATCAAATTCCTATTTGAAGGTATTGTTCTTTTTTTTTTCTGATTTATTTTCTCCTGCATTTGGAAAGCCTATTTTTTTTAGTCCAGGCCACTGTTCTGTGAAAATCCACATTCTGTTAAGATATCTATATTTTTAAGTTTGGTTTAGGTTTTTTTTTTTACTTCATAAGGACACCTAAAGTGTTTTTGAAATTCAGTGTGCCATAGATTGAGCACGATAATAATGTACCAGCAGCTGCTATAGAACAAATTGATTCCATTGAATTTAAGACAGAATTTGCAGAGCCTTGTAGAGTTACATGTGTTTAGCACACACACATTTTATTGAAAATTTGGTGTCTTACTCTTGTAGGTTATTCTGAAAATCTCAGCCTACATTTTCTTTAGAATTATTTGATATTTCCTTCAAGGAAATCTACCCATCAGACTTTTACAGGGAAAAAACTTCTCTCAGAGCTGTGGGGTAGAATTCATCATTGATATTATGTTCTCCTCACCTGTATGTAAAGCAGGACTCTTTCTGCTTGCTTATTTTCCCTGTTCTCTGTTTCTCTTTGTGGCACTTTTACCTCAGTGGCTATTACCATGGTGCTCAAATCAATAGAATGGCCAGTGTCCTGTATAATATAGCCCTGATTTCTTCACCCATAGGCTTTGATTTTGATGTGGACACTTCCACCACAAGCCTATACTTAATAATTAAAATCTTCATATTTTTTGCACAAGTTCCCTATTTTCTGTTCTGATGCATTCAGGCACTGTGAATTGTTCCCTGAAGCCAAATCCATACTTTTTATTGTTATGTGAATATTCTGCTCATACTAGATATTACACTTTTACTTCCTATTCAATAAATATCTATGACATTCAGCTCAGCAATGGGTATTAGTCTGTCAGAACACTAATTTATGGTGAGAACAGTGTAATATCAAAAGGTTTATGGATCAAAAATGTGTAAATATGAAGTTCAATCAGTGGCTCTTCTGTGAATTAAATTCTAAGCAAACATTCCCTTCCAAAATTTAGTTAGTGCTTTTTTATCTCCTGTTTCAAAGCTGATCTGAAATGTCAGGTGATTTACGAACTTAGTAGACTCTTATTTGAAATTTTTCCTTCTTCATTTTGTGACAATATATAAGCCATCAGGTTGTTGAGGATGAGAATACATTTCAGTTACTTCATTGGGATATAGCTCAATATTAACTTTCTGGTCTGCTGTCTTACTGAACAATGCCTGTTCCACTGACAGTTCATTTAGATATTGTCATGGTGTTGGAAGCTTTAAAGGGGTTAATGAGGTATTTATTCCATTATTGTTATTGGAAATTACAGTGTCTAGAACACTTACACAAGAAGATTAAAGATAGATGCTTTAGACCACTTTCTATAGTCTGATAGGCCATTATTTTCTGGTTCATAACACAAAATAGTACTTTTCATCAAGGAGCTCATATTCTCTAGATGATTCAAAAATTCACAGACCAAAACCAATGTGAAATATTAAGTTCCTAATACTTTTTTAACTCCAAACAAGTTATAATGCAAATGTTTTAATCAAACAAGGGGAAATTGTCACACACATTTCTCTCTGTGAAGTCTGATGATGAAAGGGGTGCCTTGACATGTTGGAGTAGATCTCCTCTAGCCTGGCTTCTACTAGAGCTTAGCAGACATGGCAAACTCTGTTGCTGCTGATGGTTTGAGTTATTTTACACAGAATTTAAAACTTTATTGCTTACCTTATTTCCAATGGGAAGTCATTGAGTCAAGTTTTGCTATTTTAATGTTGTTCCTTAGGGTGATGAGTAACTGTTTCACACTGGATGGACAACAGTCACAACATGATTTGTATGATGTGTTTGAGATACTTGGAATCCTGTCCCTGTGTGTCATTATTAGCATGAAAGCGCCAGCTGTAGTTTTTTAATCCTGAGGGCCAGGAAACCATTTCATAGCCCTTCAGCCTGTTCTGATTGTGCAATGTGGTGATGAAGCTATCATAGATCTGTAAGGGCTTTGTTGGCAATTTAGAGTTAGTAGAGTCAATCTTTGCAATCTTTCATGCTCTCCTGGTATATACTGTAAAAAAAAAAAAAAAGCAACCTGTTTTACTAGATGATAGGTAACTCCTGGTGACTAGATCCTGAGCACATATCTAACAGCAGGTGAAGAGAGGGACAGCTGGGGAGAAGTAGATCTCCATCTTTGCAGATAACCAAAAGCGGTATGGACATGGTCCTGGGAATCTTGTTCTAGGTGATCCTGCTTGTGCTAGTGACCCTTCTCCAGCTGCTTGATCATGCTTGGGCAGGGCAGTTGGACAGGATCATCTCCAAAGGTCCCTTCCAAACTCAGCCATTCTGTAGTTCTTGGAAGAGCCCTTGAAGGTTCACATGCTCCTCTGTACCTCTGGGTGCACAGAGTGGGGCAAGAGGCACAGCTGGGCATGTGAACCAGATCTCAGGGCTTCTTACAGCCCCTTTCACGAGGCAGCACTTGTATGTCTGCCCAGATCTGTTGAGAAGCACATAGCTCTTCTCCTGACAGTGGGATTTATTTCCCACCTATTTGTTGTGAATGGGTAAGTGTGATGGTGTCTAATTCCTTACTTGCTCTTTGCCTGGGTACATTTAGGGGCTGAATGGTCCACAGTGGATGTCACCTGTACTGTACTGCCCTAGGTGCAGCTCTCCAGTGCCATCCAAGATGTCTCTGAATGGGTCTAGGGCTCCTGACACTCAATTTGGGTTTCTTCTCCTTTGAAGTAGAAAGAAGTTTCTTCTCCTCTTTGCTTTAGCATTTTCTTCCTAGATACTCACATACCTTGTCTTATGGTCAATTACAAAAATCAACCTGTTAGAAAAAAGCTTTGGTCCATCAGAGTTTAGAAAATGGACTTTTTTTTAGAGGAAAGATTTGGTGAACGATTAGTTTACATGCCAGGTCGTACAGTAATTCTTGAGAAAGACAAGAAGATAATAGGCTGCAAAACAATATGGTCTAGAGCCAAGATGTACTGGGAGATATTCATGTAGCAGAAAACAACTTCGTTGTAACAGAAATGAGTTTTATTTTCACACAGCAGTACAATGCATAATCTGATGCATTCTCACAAATAACTTTATCATCTTGAATATTATTTTGGAAAAAGGAAATGTCAACTGAGAAAGTTTCTGCTTAGAAACAGAACCCCCCAAAACATTTCTGGATTTGTGGATTGTTTTTTTTTTTCCATTTATGAAGTAGAGATAGGCTATAAATCAGAAAAAAAAAGTATTTATAGAAGATACACAGCCAGCAATACCTGGCTAGTGTACTGACCAGTACCACTGTGTGACTATTTCATCTTCCATGGTAACTTAGACACAAGAAAAAAATCATCTTTACAGTTCAGGGCACTGCTGCCTGGCCAGAGGTTTGTAATAATTCATAGACCTTTCACTTTCATTTTTCTAGTGCTGAGAAATTACATTGTGCTATTAAAATGGCTTTGTGAATTGCCTGGTAAAGTATATATATTCTGTCTGCTCAAAGAGATAAATAGAGCGTTGTGGGGAGCAGAGAGTTCTTAATAGCAGATATTCTAAAGAATCCAGATGGCTTGAAAGAGAACATCATTGTGTTTCCTCTCATTCATTAGATGTTTTTGCAGGTAGGATCCCTTAAAGGATGTACAGCAAGCACTATTTTTCTTCCCTGGGCCATAGCCACAGGTTTGTCCTTTCGTGCAAATAAAGGGCAAGACAACCTTGTGAGTGGGGCATGAATCTCACAGCCTCAAGTGGTTGCAAGGTCAGGTGAAGTGTTGGATTCCAGCTGCCACATCTTTGTGTGAAAGGCTTGAGAATGTCCCAGGCAGACTCTCTGCAACGGCAAATGGGCCCAGTTGGTGAACAGTTCAGGTGAATTTGGGGTCTGGTCACTAATTCACTGACGTCAGTTTTAACAGCTGGCCACAATGACAGCATCTGGAGTACAAGCAAGCCTGACATGGAGAGCTTGGTAAAGCTCATGGGATTTTCTGGTGCTCCTTCCTTTCCAGAGTCAGAACTCTGCTTAGTGTTTTTCCTTTTTATTTTCAGAATTTATTGATTTCTCTGCTTGGTTGACAAAAGCCTGGAGGAGAAAATGAGAGTTTCTGCTGGGAATTTCTTTCTTAATGGTACACAATGCTTGTCTCAGTCTTCCAGCTATAATAGAAAATGCTTCCATTAAAGATAACTGGAAGAACTTAGTCTGGAGAGGTTCCTGGGAGGAGGTGATGTGTGTCTCTTGGTTTCCCTGCAATATATGAGCTTCAAGTGGTTTGCATGTATGTGATTGCAGCAAACTGTAAACCCAACACATGGGTCTCAGAAGGGAAGGGAATGTTGTAGACTCAGCAACCAGCAAGAACAGTCAGGATCAGATCATGTCAAAATTCAGCTTTTAATTGAACTTTCAGGCTATTTCCCTTTCCTCGATTTGAACTGCTGTACTCAAGCTAAAAGAAAAAGCTGAAAGGTAGTAGCCTGTCTGTAAGCTGTCTTACTCCTCAACTGAAACATTGGACTGGGGAAAAAAAGACGCCAAAAATAAATGCCTTGGTCTTTGCATCTTCATTAGTGAGCACCTTATATTTTCTGTGCTTCATAAGGGGGTTATAAGATGTTGGCTTGAACCTTCATAAAATATCACAACAGCGAGGCTTTTTGCAGAATGGAGAATGTAATTCACTGATGTCCACAGTATGGGCTGAGATTCATGCATGCCAACAGCCATGTGTGTTCCCAACAGCAGTGTCATGCTCTTCCTGGCATCCTCGTAAACCTTCAGACAAGTCTGGAAAAATATCTTTTCATCCAGTATTCTACTTTTTTTTCTGGTCCTTTTTTTTTTTTTTTTTTTAATAAACTCTAAATCTTGCCCTTGCATTTTACAGATTGATAAGTGTCCTGGCACTGCAGAACCTGGGGTAGATTGTATCAACCTTCATTCCTTCCCTTGCAGGTGTAGCCTTGCAATATGTGACATGCCATTCATAGTACGAGCAGAAGGGTGCAATACAGAATACCAGGGTTTTGTTACTGGATGGAAAAGGAAGCTCAATTTTTAAAATGATTTTGGGAGATGGAGGGAAGAGCAGAAGTGGGTATTTATTAATTTCTGCTCCTAGTAAAATCCTGTAGTTTCCAATTCATAGAAATGCCCTTCTTTGGCACTCAGGCTTAGTGTCTGTCACAAGCCAGTGGAGCTACACTGGTTCCTTTTGAGTGACTTATGTGCAAAATATAAATTCTGGTAAAAAGAATGTAAAATAAATATTGCTCTGTGGGTTGGCAGCATATATACAAGGCTCATTTCTCTGTTCATGTTATCTCATGTCCATAAGGAACAGCCTCAACTTAGTGAGACCAAGTTAAAAATATTTTGAAAGAAAGTCTGGGCTTGATTCTGATATATTAAATTCCTGCAGATGAAATTATCCCACTCTGTGTCTTTGCAGTTGCTATAATGAGTAGAGGTGCCACTAGTATTTTAACAAACACCCTAAGGCTAATTACTAAATTTTACATATTGAATCATCATAAATCAAGAGTTACACCTTTGACTAACAGGAAAGTGAATGGTGCTGGTTTCAAAATTATTTCAATAACATTTGGGATTGGCTTTATCTAAGAGACTAGGACAGATCTTCAGTTAGACTACACTGCTCTAGTTTTACTGTTATTCCTCTGGGAAGGACAAATTACAGAATTTAGCTATGTTTTTGTTTTTCTGACTGCATACATATGATTTAAAAATACTGTGCTCTGATTTGCATGCTGGGACAACCTTGTCTCTGGTTTATTTATTCATTTTTTAATGTTTGTTTAGCCACTTTGCATATATAACTGCTATATTTGCAGTTAAATCAAAATTTGCCAATTAGGATTGCAGGAAGATATCCTTTTGGCTGCAGTAGTTCTGCATGCAAAGATGTGATGAAATGGTCAATGCTGAAATCCTGTGCTGGGGAATGCTATGGTCTGGGAGATCTGGAAAAGAATTTTATTTCCATAAAGTGCAGAAGAACATCCCACAACAACATTCATCATTAAGAAAAAAATTTAGGTAACTGTTTTACTGGGACGTAGTGCTACATGTCAGGTGTAGTAAAATCACCTATGACTTCTTCTTCTAGATTAAATAGTACTATTCCTACATTGACCTGTATCTTTCAGACATTGCAATTATTTTTTTTTTAGGTATTTAGATATGGAACCTTTTGTAACAGAATTGTATACTTGAAAGAGTTGAGTTTTACCAGTAATTACTTTTAATTACTTTGCTCATTTTTGTGGTGGTATTTTTATTGGCTAATAAATATACGAAAAGGAAAAGGAAATCTCTGCAGGAACTGTGTGTAGAAAAGCATTCTGAAAGGCAAGAGAGGGCTTTGCGGTTTTTACAAAATCTTCACAATTTACACTTGAAGCCATTGTGACTTCTGTGAGTGCTGGGTCATGGCCAGTTTTCCATGGCTGGCAGGTCAGGTGTCTCAAGAATTCAGTATTGTGCATTTTGCTTTGAAAGAATCAGCTCAAGCGCAGCCATGAGTGGTTACTGCTCTGCCTGTTGTGATAGGTCGTGGTTGTTCGATTGGGAATCTGGAAAGAAATTTAATAATTTCAGTACAATCCCTTGGACTGTTGTTTATGTCATATATTCCAACCCAGACAACCTCTGTGACTATCACATAAGAAATAAAACTCCGAAGTACCCCCTCATTTCCTTAGGCTTACTCCCCAGGCCATGGCTGAAACACATGAGTGTGATGATGGGAATTTCATGACTGATAACTGTATCATTGAAAGCTCCAAATTAATCACTGGGTATCACCATACCTGAACTAGTCTTGCTTGTTTAAAAAATTGATTAAACCCATCTTTAGGCAGAATATCTACTGCAAAAGAAAAATGCGAAAGAAAATTTATTTTGATTCCTGTAACATTAAAAAGTGATGATCATTTCTTTCCCTCCTACTTGTGTGTAATCAAACCTGAGCTATAAGATCAGTAACAAAATTATTCTGCTTTGAACTGCTAGCATTCACCGAAACAGAGCTTAAAAGGCAAGCACTCTTGACCTGTTTTCTGTGGTTTGCTAGGTTTTCAAGAGTGAAAGACAGGATCCAGAGTGGCTGCACCAAAAAGCTCATGGAAAGCAATAAGTGATCTCAATCTGCTATGTGCAGTGGAGAATCAGCTGTGAACAACTTTAAGGCACCCTAGTCTCCAAGCTATGCATGATTTATGGGGGTATCTAACCCTAAGAGCAATGCGGGCAGACCACTGCAGTGATTAAATCCTATTTGAATGTTTTTGTTAGGATAGTTTCTGACAGGACAAAGGGCTTCTTATTCCCTTGAGACAACATCTCACACACAGCCTTCCTGCCTTGGCTTTCTCTGTACTAATCAACCCTAAAAGCTAAATAACGGAGGTTTCTGAAAAAGCCTGCAGGAGGAGTCCTAAGGCAAATGGTTAATGCCTGATCTCCCAGACACAGGGCTAATTAACTGAATCTTTGAAACATCGTGATGGGGATTTTCTGCATGCTGGTATTATCAATTATCCCATGAATTCAAGAGCTGCAATTCCTGGTAATTAACACCACGTATTCATTGCATAGGACAGGACTGTACAAGGGGAAACAACTGCTGCAAACGTGAAATTCTCAAGTTAAATTGTACCTTTGAATAAAAGAGGTCCATAGATCAAGGATCAACACAAAGAAGTGAAACATGCTCCGTGTATGATACACAGAGATAGTAATTGATAAGGATATAGGGACTAAACCAGATAGATACATTACACTTACAGTACACTGGCATTTGCACACTTCTGCACGTGCAGTGCCATCATACACATTTTCTGTCTTGGAGGATGTAGGCAATTACCAGAATTATGAACTACCAGTTTCACAGATGATGGGGGAGAGCTGTTATGCCTGCATCCACCTAAATTTTAGTTTAACTCGACCAAAGTGAGGACAGGTACTGCTGAAGACAGCCAGAGCTGGGAAATGACAGGTTAGCTGTGCTTGTGTGCTGCCAACAGCTAATACACATCCTCAACCGTGGAGCACTGGAGAGTCAGATTAATTCTGGGACTCAATTTTCAGACCTAGGTAGCTTAAAATGGAATATTTGAGTGTGTGGCTAAGGCATATTAATGCTAGCTTGATACCAGTCTAGTTACTGAATTAGCACTGGCCTGCACAAAATAGGAATTTGGTGACTATAGATTTAGATGGTTGTAGGCAACCAATGGTAAAGATTAGGCTCTGGGTTCAAACAGGAAGACAAGTTATTCAGTATGGGGTCCATTGATTTTCCAAAAGTTTAACAAGCTTTCTCTTCTTCACATGTCCTATTCAGTTGTTAGATACTATGAAAGTGTGACCTCAGGCCCAGCTAACAGCCTTTCCAATGTTGATGGCTGAAGGGACCATTCCTGTGCATCACCTGTAAAACAGGTGTAAGAAAATAATTAGTCTTTTATTTTGTAACTGTCATTATGCAAAAATCACAAGGAGGGACTATTTTAAAAGTACGGGATGTGCAGAGCCTCCACATCCAGCTGTAAAATTATGTTGAAGTTTTCATGAGAAATTTCAGGTCTGAGTTTATGTGGATGGGTCCTGGGCAGACTAATCCTGGTCCTGGGACTGGCTAATCTCAGACCTCTGGTTTACCCCTTTTCCTACTTAATCTGTGTGAAGGTACTGGTTCTAATACAAATGGGATGATAATTTTAGCTCATCTCAAGAGGTTTCCAAAGCTGTGTGTTATGAATTATTTGTGATCTAACTGTAGATAGGGTTTGGTCTGGGGGAAAATCCTTATCGCCAGCTGTGGTGGTGTTGTCTTTGAAAGCGAAGAGTGTTGGTTCCAAATTACTCACCCAGTAGAACATTTTCTGTTAAGTAGGGAGTCCACACACAAAAAAAGAAAAAGCAAAATTCATTAAATTATATTAAAGGACTGAAAGCACAAAGTGGTCAGTCTACATGAACAACTGCCCCGCAGAAGTTTGGATGATCACATAGTTGTCAGCTTTGCTATCCAGAAGCATATATCTTTCAGGCAAGGTAGGGTAGGCTCAACATGGCCTCAAGCTGCGCCATGCCACCCCCATGAATGATGTCTTATTATTGACCTGAACTGATTATTCAGAGAGATTCTTGTTATGTTTAAAGTCCAAGATCTAGCACCACTGGGCAGACAGTGTTTTAAATCTTAACAGGTGGTACAGTTTGGACCAGCCAAAAAAAAAGATTTTCTTTGAAATTTATTCTCTGGAACAGTCACAAATTCATAATTAAATTAATCAGGTTTTTCCATCAGACCCGCTTGCTCATTTTAAACTGCATGACATTTAAATTACACCCCTGATGCAAATGTAACCCAGAATCTATAACTTGAGTATGATTTCGCTAAAAGTGAAGTCAGCAAATTGTTCTTACATTGGAGTTAGTATGTTAACTTTCAGAGTGCGGCTTGTTCCAAATCCAGCAGAGATTAAAGTCAGCAATTTTTCCCTTGTGGCAGCTCCTAAAGTCACTATCCTCTATCTGGGATTGAATCCTTGTTGCACTATGAGCCATAGCCAGAGAGAGAAGACTCAACTACTGAAAATCAGAAATGTGTTTAACTAATGTTTTGAATTGTGTCCCTAGAGATTTTTCTTTCATTTTCTCTTACTCTGTTCTTTTCTTCCCTTCTATGTTATTTGTTCTTTTTTAAATAGGCAGAAACACACGTTGAGATACACACGTGTGCACACATGCAGTCACAGGTGAGCAGCACAATGATGACAGTAATCTCTTTGTCTCTTGAGACAGATATATTAAATAATTTTCTGCTATTTTCCTTCAACATGTTTTTCTCTCTCTTTGCTGTGCAAAGTAAGGGGGAGGGAAAGTTGGGTGTTGTTTTTTTTCATATTTGCTTTTTTCCCCCTTAACTCTGCTTGACATGTCTTTTGGTGTTTATTTCTGTGAGTATGGGTATGATCAGCATACCCCTAATAAACCCAATAGCTCTGCTTATGTGCAATTTTAGCTCCTTGCACCCTGTTAACATAGGCTCTTAGTGCAGCTGGTGAGTTTTAAAATCATCTTGGAGTGCTTCACTGGACTGAAGAAATAATTAATTGAAGGCTCTCAGCACGTGCTAAGTAGCTCGGTTGAGTCTGAAGATCTGAACAATTGCTTTGTTTTTTCCTTTCCTTATCACCATTAGCCATTTTCACTGGATAGAGATACAAAATAACTAGCCTTTACAGTGAGTCATTAAACTGTCATTTGGGCAACTGTGCATGAAGAGGCATCAGATAACGGTCAGTGCTGGAGTAGAACAGGGTTTGTGAATCATAGCTGTCTCCACTGTACTTAAATCACATTCACCACTGGAGCAGTCAAGGGTTTCATTAAAGGGAGAAGCATTCATCTAGAGAAATATATCCAAAAAATGAGAGTAAATAAAAGCCTTACATTTTTCTCTATTTCTCTTCATGTTTTATTTACCACGGTGGGGGCTTAACAAGGTAGCAAATGCAAAGAGCAGTGAGATAACCATGCAGAAGAGCATTCTGAAAATGAACACGATGACATTTTAAAAGAGACGTTCCACATTGGGGCAGATTTAGCTTTTTTTTTTATTTACACAGCACTTAGGGGGATGGTGGAGGGGAAGCCATGAATACATTTCAATGAGAAAAGTGTAAAACTGACTAAAAAAAAAAAATCTACCTCTGCAGAAACATACATCTGGAAAGAGAAAGTAATTTCTGTTGAGAAATAAGATTCCTCCTTTCCCACTTATAAAGAGACACCTTCGTATTATTGGTGTTAATTAATTATGTGCTAATTACTGCACACACAAGAATTGTAATCTTTGCTCCCAAAGAGCTTGCAGTTTAAATAATGAAGGTCTCTGCGAGTGAACAAAACCCAGAAGGCACTATGGGGGCTTGGAGAAAGGGGAAGGGGCAAGGGGCCAGAAAGCTACAACAGCATGACCATGTGGCTCCTGTACGGTGTCTCTGACACTTCTAATCCGAATCTTTTAATAATGTACAGAAAAAGGGGGAGGGAGGGTTTGAAATAGGGTGACAGAGAAGAACAGGCTTTACGTGCAGAGGGTGAGGGGCAGAGAGCCTGGGTCTGAATTTTATGATGCTGGAAGTGCAAAGAACCTGGGGTAAAGAGTAAAGCAGAAATGGGTATACAGCATGCAGTAGACCCAGACCTGGCTGAAATCTGCCTGTGGAATACAAGTGTTATTTCTTCTGCTACCTCCCTTCTGCATTTCCTTGGCAAGGTTGCTTTGGTTGTCCCCAGCAAACAACACCTTAATCCCTGAGAACAGGTACAGACTCTCCAGAGGGAAATCCATGAGCCACTGCTCCTTTGGAGGAACTATGTAGATCTTTCTAGAAATGACAGGCTAAACCTTCCCTTGTTGCTGCCAGAAAAGAGGAGGGCAATTCATCCATTCAGTGACTCTTCCTCAGAGCAGGTCACTGCTGCTGGCCCAGTAGCATTCACCAAATTTTGCTCCTTTCTTGTTGGAACCAGACATAGACTGCCCCTCATCTGCTTGTGAGGGAAGAGGGATCCTCTCTTTCCTCTGCAGCAGCTGGTCTCAGGGAACCCAGCCTGCCAGGGGAGGGGAAGATGCTCTGCAGCTCGTCTCTCCCTCTGCAAGCATAACAGGCAGCAAGATTTATCCTCTAGGCCTCACATTCAGCCCTCTCTTATTGTAATTACCAGATGCTGGGCTTTATATAGCAGTTTCTTAAGTACCTATAAACTGAAGGCCAGAAATCACACCACAGGCCTCCTCTGAGCCACTTGGGCCACGTCCTTTGTTGCACAGTGCGAGTTGTGCACAGTCAGTGGTGCGAGATGGTTGCAAAATGATGCTGAATTCAGAGCAGGAGGGCTTCACTCAGCTTTACATGGCTTTGAATGAGGTAAATGCACAAGAAAAGCCTGACCCTGAGGTTCAATGTCATCTCAGTCACTTTGGGACCTGGCTGTCTGGGCTCCACGGACCTATGAGTTTGGCATCTAATTCTCCTTTGTCATAGAACAGCTCTAAATACTGAATAGTACAACCAACCCTGTAGATTTGCAAAAATAATTTGATTCAAATCTAAGTATTAACTTTTGTTGCTTAGTTCTATCTCTGTATCTCTGCTTCCAGCCAGCCTTGGTGTCCAATGTACAAACTATGTGTTCATCTTTAAAGGTTTTTGCAGAATCGAGCTCAGGAGTCAGACTAGAGAGGCGAGCAGCTTTCTCTGAGATGTAACTTTTCTTTGAAACAAAAGAAAAAAACTCTCTGAAGTATATTTTTTACTTGAGGACTAAGGAAAGCCAAGGATATGATTTCTAAAATTTAAATCTAAGCAGCAGTCTAATCAGGAAAAAAAAAGTGTTGCCCTTGGAACTGAAACTCCCTAGAATTGAGGATAAAACCCCAGGGCCTGTGAGCTGAGCCAAAAATTTAACCCCAGAATAAGGATTTCTTGTTGCCTCATCTTCTTGCATCAAATGTTGTCAGGTAGTATGGTTTTTTTTCTGTTCCAGTGCACAGCCCTAATTCTACTCTGCAGCATTTCAGGACTCTAACATTGTAAAATGCGGGTTCAAACATGATCTTTTTCCATAGGAATGTGTTAAACAGGCCATGAAAAGCCAGCATGATCAAAAGATGTTCTACGAAGTATCGATATTTCACTGCTTCTTACCTCGAGCTTCTCCAGTAATTCACCATATCAGAAATACAATATTTGTAAGTTCTTTTTCATAAAGGTCTTTATGGGTTTGGAAATTTAAACACCGCGAAGCTGAAGCTGAATTGGAAACCAAAAGTCTCTAAGCTTGTACATCTTAGGAAAAAAAAAATTCAATTAAGTGGGATTTTAGCTGTTTCAATAAAATTGGACTCTCCCTTTTCAAGATAAGGGTCCTATAGAGCTGCAGCAACCTTTATGTGGCAGGAATATCCACTTCTACTAAATGTATAATCCTAGCTCAGGATACAATACACACAACAGGAAATCGATGTATAGTAGAATCAATTTGAAAATATAAAATAAACTAATATATGAGTGGAAAATTGACTTCCTATGGATTAAAAGCAGCACAAATGGTAGAAAAATCTGGCTTTTTAACAGGAGGAGGTGGGTGGTAATAATAATGCAACTGATTAACTAGCTGGACTCAAGGTGCTGTGTGTGCACATAGATTTTTTTTCCTTTGGTAAAAGGATTCAAAGAGGAAATAATTTATTGGTGCACTTTGCTCAGTGTTTGTCATTGAAAGGATGCCAAGTGTGTACAGCACCATGAAAAAGGAGAAAAGTAAAAGATATGGAATGCATTATTTAAAATATCACCACCATAAACAGTGTAGGATTACTGCTGGAATCCCATTATGGCTGTAGGGACACAGAAATGTTCCATTACGATTATCGTTGAGAAGTTTATAACTCAGCCACTGAGATTTTTATTTTTTAAGGGAATGTAATGTTTGTGTAATGCACTGTACTGACAGTCTGGAAACTGGAAGTCTCTTGTTTGCTGTCAGAACAGATACAATTAGACATACTGGGAAAGTGGCCCCCAGTTTACCTAGTGACATCCTCAGTCCTGCCATCAGCAGGTCCTTCAATGTTTGATTCGTCAGGCTTTGTTTTGGTCATTGATACACCTAGTGGTTGCTCTCAGGGAAAATGAAGTATGGATAAAATAGATCAAGACTAGAAAGTTATTCAATATAGACCATAGGCATAATTGTTAGGTTTCTCCATTTTTTTCAGAATGAAGAATGGCACCACAGAGCTCATGTTTAAGCAAAGTTACTATGCTTGATCACAGGATTGAGAAAAAGAGCAGTTTTCCTTCCTGAGGCTGAGCTGCTATCTCTTGGGATCACTCCAAAGTTTGATTGGATCAGTCTGTGTGCTATTGTGTGCCCCTGAACGATGCCTGTTGACTTTCAGGGACCAAGCTTTTCTGAAAATGGGGTATGCAACTACTTCAGGTACAAAACTGGAGGCTAACTGGGACAACGTGACATATCTGCAGGCTGCCCAGTACAATGAAACTCAGCTATGAATTCTCCACATCTGCTACTTTCACTGGGGAACAAAAAATCTGTCCACCACCCCTTGATACAACCAGCATTAACTTAACGTGGATGTAGCAATGATATAGACACTGTGGCTGTCCAGCCACGTGGCTTCTCTCCCATCATGTGATTGAGAATGGCACAAATTAGGTGGGGCTTGGATCCACAGTTATATATCCACTAGGTTCATGAAGCTGCGTCAGGAATGGAAATAGAGACAGAAAAGAAGAGAAGGTCTAATGAATGTGTAGACTTAGCTTGTCCCACCTACTGGTATATCTCAAAAAAGTAGCATTTCCTCACCTAGACTAGCCTAAAAACCCAGGCAGGAGAGAAGCGCAGAGGGAATAGACTGGCAAGAGAAGAAAGCCAGAGTGAAAAGGAGTACTAACTAAGGTATTGAGTGGTGAGTATATAGTAGTCTGACCTGTGTGGATGACTTATCCTGCCCTGGGATCTCCATAAAATATATGAACACAGCTTCCATCCATGAGTAAAGGACTTGAAATCACCTGAAACTGGTTATGACCTTGCTGGAATATGGGACTGATGCTGAGGAACAGAAGACAAGAACTTCTTCTACAGATGGCATGTCCAAAAAGCAGCTGGACTGAGGTCATAAGCCACAGTGTCTCACAGTCATGGTGAGTTAATATGAAAGTCCAGTGAAAATCTGATTCTTACAGGAGTGGAGTTAAATAGATTTCTTTTATTTCTGAAATGTATTTCTTAAACTACCAGTATTTTTTTTTTATTCTTCAACTCATGAGAAGGACTTGTAAGAAACCAAAAACAGAGGTGGAAAGGGGAGGGAAACAGATTGTTAACACTGGACCAATCCATTGGAAGGAATTTCATGAGTTAAAGTTTGATAATATATGCACATGGAAATTTCTTTCCTGCTTTCAGGATCTGAAGTCAGCCATCAAAAGATGTGTTTGAGCAGATGAAGGCTCAAACTGGGTCAGAACAGGACCCAGAAGACTACTGAGCTCTTATGGACTAAATGTAGTTGTATTGTAAGTAGACCTTTCCTTTAATGTTTGTGTATGGAAAATCTGCTGTGCATGGGGGGGGGGGGTGTTATTTTAGATTAATATCTGATATAATTTAAACTAGAATTCATTTCTCTCCTGAGTCTGGCATTTCTGACCTAGATTCTACGTGCTTAGATCTACAGAAAGTGATAGTGCACGAGTCTTGCCTTCCAGAAGGGGTGTTTTTGGGTAAGAGTATTTTAAGATGTTGGAATGGTTATTCTTTAGTGCTAGATTTATTCTGTTGTCTACCTCTCATGTTGTCTGCATGTAACAAATGGCTACTCCTTTAAACCGGTCTTGACACTGAGAAGAAAGTAGTCCAGATTTTTCTTTGTTTGTAGAATTGTAACATAAACATCCGCAGCTGTCAATGATCAAGAAAGTGCCTGGCAATCTGTATTCACTACAACTGGCACATCAGTTTGTACTCAGTAATTCCTGAGCACTCTTCACTTTGCTTTATAAAGGTAGAGGAATCTCCGAAAAAAATGCGTACCTAGAGAATATATATATTTTTAACAAAAACTAAATCTGCTAAACCTTCCAATTGAGAAGTGATGAAAACCCAGCTTGGTATCTTAAACAAGTCAGATAACCAAAAAAACTGTAGAGACTTTTAACACCTTATTAGTTGCATTAAGAATTGTTACTGCAATTGATGTTACCAGGATGTGTGATGTATTCACGTAATGAACTGCTTTTCAGCCATCCTGAGATGTCGCATATGTCAGTCTGGAGGCTGTGATTCTCCAAACAGATAGGAGTAATGAAGGTGTGTCTAGCACTAACTGAGCATGGAGTGCATTTTAAAAAATGAAAACAATAATCATGCTAAATAGGACTGTTGCTTGAAGCCATTAGTATCTATCAGATGAGCTGTAAAGGCACTGACAGAAATAGTTTAATATATTGTCAAGGGCGGTTTTTTAAGTGTTTCAACCCTATAGTGTCTGAGATGCTTCAAAAGGCTGGCTGAGCCTTTTATCACTCTCATGGGGTCCAGTCCTTTTTTCAGGGACAGCGAAGTTTAGGATACGGGAATGCCACACAAACAGCTCTGAATTTGTTGAGGACTTAGTTGTTCCAACTCCAAGGGGTTGAACTGATCTTCCACGTCTTCCATGCACATCCTACATTGGCCATACTGCCTTGTGCCTTCTATGCCTGCGTGCATGGGGTGACAGCTCTGCCTGTCCGCTGTGAGATACCTTAGCTAAAGGGGGAAAAGGGCAGAGAAAACATGGAAATAGCATTGCAGGAAAAACTGGAAGATATTCCTCAGTGCTGAGGACAGCTTCTAACAGCACTGAGACCTACGTCCTCCCTTCAGAACGTGACAATTTATGCCTACATTCTCCCTGGTTTTCCATAAGAGGTGGGTAATTAAATTTACTATCAGCAAGGAGCTATGTTAAAGAACACGCACTTCATTGTTGCCAGGAAGGTTTGCATGGGAATTTATTTTATAGTCACAGTGCTAAAAATCACTGTTTCAAGTGTTGATACTGAGCTAGAATGAATGCATTGAAGAGGCACATACATCCAAGGAAGCATTCCAACCGTGAATATTAATAAGTCTGAGCTAAGATCCTGTCTGACAGATGACCAGCTCCATGCCATCCATTGCACTGCAACATGTTCTTGAGCCTCAATTTGTCAGCAATAAAAGTCAGCTTGCCTAAACCTTCTGTTAGGATAACTTGCAGCATTGTATGCATGAGGCGTATGACAGCACAGCTACTGAAAATCATAGTGCTACACTGTGGATAAGTTTTGGTGTGCGGCTCCCCAGCTGCTTCCCACTCATCAAATGACTCTCCAAAAGCATCTGGTGCAGTGTAGTGTGCATGGACCCTGCACGGTGTTAGATGGTAAAAATATTGTTTTTGCAGGCCATGCTGCTTCCACCTGTGAGGAAGCTGTAGCAGAGTGGAGGTTGGTCTCTTCTACCACGTAACAAGGGATAGGACAAAAGGAAATGGCCTCAAGTTGCAGTAGAGGATGTTAGCTTAGATATTAGGAAAAATTTCTTCATGGAAATGGTGGTCAAACAGTGGAACAGGCTGCATAGGGGAAACAGTGGAACTGCTATCCCTGGAAGTGCTCAAAAAATATGTAGATGTGGAATTTAGATGTGGGTTTAGTGGTGAGTTTGGCAGTGCTGGGTTAATGGTTGGACTGGATGATCCTGGCAGTCTTTCCCAACCAAAAAAATTCTATGATTCTAATATTCTATACATTTTGATGACTGTAGAAACAAGATCTTGGCAAGGAGAGAGATATTTGATAGTATAGTGTCCTGTAGGGTTTAATCATCACAACACAAATGGTGCAATGAGTGCTTTAGAGTCACAAAGATTGACACCTTTCAAAGCCAAAAGAGGGCAGGGATATGTCTGATCACTTGTGTGAATGCCAAGCTGGGGCCCCGGCTGGAGGAACTGGACAGTTGGAAAAGAGCTGCTTGAATCAGATCAGCAGCTGTGAAAGAAAGAACCAGCAACAAAATAAAGAGGAAGGATTAGTGAGGGATTTTTGGAGAAGGGATAGCTAGAATAAAAAGCCCATCAAATACTTTTTAAGTGTTAGTCCGTTATACTTGCATTACATTTAAATGGTTAAATACACAGGATTATAGGATGTTGTGCCAGGGAATGAAATATTAATGTAACTAAAAGCATACTAGGCTCAAAGGAGTCTCTGACCAGGCTCTGATGGGACCAGCTGACCAGAAGCCCTTAAAGGATGTTTTAAAACTCAGTCCAATGCAGAGGTTGGGTTAAACACATTGTGGAAGTGTTTCTGAAGGGAAAACAGTATGCAGATTGGCTCTCAAATGAGTGAGAGCAGAGGAATATTACTACTATATTTATTCCAACCTTTATATGATTGTACACTAATGTATACACATTGTTAGTATTTATTTGTATTGCAGTAGCCAATAGCTACTGCTGACATGCACTAGGTTCCTATTTTTCCACTATATAAGCCTATAATTGAGAAAAGTCCTGCTTTATAGAGTTTATATGGTTTCAGCAGATGATTTATAAATTTATTGTCGCCATCAGTTCTTTCTAGTTCTTCAGTATGGCTGTAAGCACTTACAGAAACGTCTATGAAGAAAAGAAATAAGTCTTAGTACAAGCTGGCATTCATCCATGAAGATTTAGATACCTAATTTATAAACATTTAGTAAATATGAATTAATCTTGACATCCTGGATTTTGTGCTGAATTAAATAATCATACTTACAGTCTATAATGCACTTGGACAATAGGTAAATTAGTTCTTCATTAAAAAATCATGAAGGAAAATGCATAATCTGCAGCAATGCCCAGAGGAAAAATTACAGTTATTTGAAATAAAAACACTATTGTTAGCAAATTTGTGAAGGTTGTTTTTTAGTTTGGCTTCTGGTTTTTTTTGTTGTTGGTTTTGGGTTTTTTTAACAGTGCTATAGATCTTCCTATGTGTTGTCTCTATCATGAGACTTCCAGCTGAAAGTATTAACTAAATACCCATGGTTTAATTGGAAATCTGAAGTAGAAAAACTGTAAATCTCCTTTCGGTCATTTGTCTCTGGACTGCCTACTTTTCAACAGCAGACAAAACAGTATGTGCTTTTACATCTGATTAATGCTAACAAAAGCTGTGATTAAAACATCCTTGAATTCTTCTGTCATACAGCACAATTTAAAATTGTGAATTATCCTTCAAAACAGCACAAGTGGTGCAATTGCACATTAGCATAACAGCAAACCTTATTTACACAAGCACAAATGTTGTGTAAATTGGCCTTTAAGTGGGTTTTAAATGGCAATCACTTGGTAGGTAGGTGTTTTCAGAACTGCTAAATAAAAAAAAATAGCTATAGTGCAATATTTTACAAATGAATACTTTTAATGGGCCTATTTTCAATTGAATTGACTATGAGAACAATGAAGGCAGAAAATGACAACAGTTATTTAATCTGGGATGCTATATAAATACTGGAACATTTTTAAATTGTTCAGCATCTTGTAGCAGAAAGTATTTGTGAAAGTCAAGTGGTTATTAAGTTTATGAACTCCCTGCTTTGCCTTTCTATCATGTGAAGCTGCAAGCTTGGGGACATACACAGATAAGGGGCAAGAGAAATTCAGACCAAGAGTGTCTGTTTTTATGATTTTCACAAAGCAGAGACAGGACTGGTTTATTATTCCTCATGGTGAGAAATTGCTCTCAACAGCTTCAGGGGGAAAGGGCTCTAAACCAGAAATAATCCCCATAATCCAAAAGGGAAATGGTCAGCAACCAGTACAACAAGTCTATGGGGTTGGGTGGGACCCACCCAAGGGTACTGAGGGTGCTGGTGGAATTGTTCACTGAGCCACACTCCATCTCTTACAGGCAGTCCTGGCTCAGTGGGGAGGTCCCAGGTGACTGGAGGTTGGCCACTGTGACAGCCACCTTCATGAATGGTCAGAAGGAGGATCTGGGGAACTACAGGCCTGTCAGTCTGACCTCAGTCTCAGGGAGGGTCACGGAGCAGATTCCCATGAGTGCCATCAGATGCCTGTACAGGACAACCAAGGGATCAGGCCCAGGCAGCATCAGTTTATGAAAGTTGGTCCTGCTTGACCAACTTGATCTCCTTCTATAACAGGGTGACCCGCTTAGTGGATGAGGGAAGGGCTGTGGATTTTGTCCGTCTGGACTTCAGTAAAGCCTTTGACACTGTTTCCCACAACATTCTCCTGGAGAAACTGGCAGCTCATGGCTTGGATGGGTGCACTGTTCACTGGGCAAAAAACTGTCTGAGTGGCTGGGCCCAGAGAGTGGTGGGGAATGGAATTACATCCATCTGGTGGCCAGTCACCAGTGGTGTCCGTCAGGGATCAGTGTAGGGGCTGTTTCTGTTTAATATCTTTATCAACGATCTGGATGAGGGGATTGAGGGCAGTCATTTTGCAGACAAGTTGGGCAGCAGTGTTGGTGGAGCCTTACTGGAGGGCAGGAGGGCTCTGAAGAGGGATCTGAACAGGCTGGATCAATGGACTGAGGGCAATGGAATGAGGTTCAACAAGGCCAAGTGCTGGATCCTGCCCTTGGGTCACAACAACTCCCTGCAATGCTACAGGTTGGCGGCAGAGCGGCTGGAAAGCTGCCCAGTGGAGGACTTGGGGATCAACAGAAGCTGAACATAAGCCAGCATGTGCCAAGGTGGCCAAGAAGGCTAATGGCATCCTGGCTTGGATAAGCAATATTGTGGCCAAGGGGACCAGGGCAGTGATTGTCCCCCCGTGGTGAGCACTGGTGAGGCCACATCTCAAATCATGGGTTCAGTTTCAGGACCCTCACAACAAGAAGGACATTTTGGTGCTGGAGAGAGTCCAGAGAAGGGCAACAAAGCTGGTGATGGGTCTGGAGCACAAGTCTGATGAGGAGCAGCTGAGGGAGACGGGTGTGTTTAGCCTGGAGAAAAGGAGGCTCAGGGGAGACCTTATTGCTCTCTACAACTACCTGATAGGTTGTAGTGAGCTGGAGGTCACTCTCTTCTCTCAAGTAAAAAGTAATAGGATGACAGGAAGCAGCCTCAAGTTGCACTAGAGGAAGTTTAGAATACGTATTAGGAAAAAAGTCTTCACTGAAGAAATGTGAAATGAAAAGCATTAGAATAGGCTGCCCAGGGAAGTGGTGGAATCTGTATTTCTGGAGGGATTTAAAAGACATGCAGATATTGTGCTTGATACATGTGTGTCCCTTGGATGTACAGAGAGAATTTCTCCTGGGTCAGAATGGGGCTTAGCTGGCTCAGAACTGAGATATTTTTTTTCCCTTTAATTTAGAACTGAATTCTGTGAATAAATGCTGATTTGCTATGTCATGTGTTGAAGTGTGCTCCTCTGGGGGCTGAAGAAGTTCACAACAAAGAGGATGGGCAAGCAGCTCAGGATGGACAGCTCTGTTGGTGGGACAGTGGTCAGCACTGGATACAGTCCTGTGGTATCTGAAACAAAAAATTGAAATCGAATGTTTGTACTTAGAATTCAGCTGAGTAAGGAAATCTTCCAACATTACTATCAAATATCTAATATCAGATGTAAGAAGTGGGATGATGAAACAAGAACGTTTTAACAGAGAAGATGTAATTTTCTCTTCTTTTTCAAACAGTAATTATTCTGCCTGTGTACTCTGGATCAGCCATTGGAATTACACAAGCCTAGAACTTGCGTGAAATCAGAAACATGATTGTCTCAGGCTTCATTCTGGCATCGTATGAGCAGGCAGGTTGTAATCAGCCCTCGTATACAAAGCCTGTTTACCAGGGTGATGTTTAGAGGTTTTATGCTCTTGTATTCAAGCTAATATTTCAACTGATTCTAATCTGCTTGGATTCATATCCCCAGTGGTTTCTCACAGATGAAGGATTTGAATGAATCAGGCATTAATCAGTCCCTGATAAGATTTGGTGATGTTTGTCCTATGTTTGGCATTATGCCTCCTTCTTATTTGTAATATATGCTTTTATACTCACTTGTTTCTACTTTTTAATTTTATTTATAGCCTTCACTTTGTCTTCTGTTTCTCCCTTAGTGACATCAAAGACTTGCACAAATAGTTATCTAGGTTCGTTTAATCTTGGGATACAGGCACATGCTAATTTCTGATGTAGTGGTTTCAAACTTACTATCCTTCAGCTGATCTGTTCTCAGTCTGCTCCAAGAAGTTTTCACTTTGAATGCAAGTGCTCCTACGGAATTTCAGTGCAAAGTGAGCCCTCACAGACCACCTTTATTCTGCTAGTGTCTTTATGGCTGTAATACTCATTTGCCCTTCATTATCCCCTCCCTATTGTGGTACTTTGTGTTCATTCTGGTCTCAACTTGTCTAAATTTTAAACATGTTATTTTGGACATATCCACGATTGCTAGGTTAAAAAAGGCTCAGCCTTAGCAAAACAATGTTTTTTGTAATTACAGAGTGGAAAACAGGTTGCTCTGAATTAAAGTAATTATTTTGTTAGATGTAAAATGAGATAAAGGGATAAAGTGATGGTACTTTTACTTGGAGTGCAGGGAAACAAAGCTGGAAACTGTAGCACAGCTCCAGTTTCTCAATAGTGCAGAATAAAGTCCACGCAGGTACCGTGTGGAAAGCTGTCTGCACAGTCCTAGTCTGGGGAGAACTGGTCAGTTACTGACAGCTCAAATTTATGTTTTCCTTTGGGAATCTACACATCTTGAATGTGTTTCCTTAGGCTGTTCACACAAAGGAGACTGCTTTGGGGTAGCGTGGGAAGGATCTTCTGGTCCCGTGTTGAAGATGCTCTCCTGTTCACATATGGCTGATTTGTGAAGTTTCAGTTAATACTACCATTTTTATATGTAGTGAGGGATCTTTAACCTGTGTGGATTTGATATTTGTATCATCCAGCTTCCATGGAATTGAACCTGTTTGGGTTGGTGATCTTATCAATTTGATCATATTATTACAGTAACCAGATCTCTGCTGTCACTCAAATTGCAAGTGTTTTTATGACCCATACCCAACTTTGCCCATCCAGTCTAAGGGTGGAATGTGAACAATTGCCAAAATTCTTTGCTCCTTTTGTGCTGTCCATTCTTTTCTGCCTGGCCTGAAAGAAACTCAGACTCTGGGAAATCACCTGGTTTGAACCCACGGAAAGAGAAAGGAGGACAAAAAAGCACCAATGGCAAATAAAACAGTGATACCCTAATCTACCAAGCAAATACAGAAAAAGGAAGAACCCAAAGTATTTTCTTGTACTACATGCAATTCTGTTTTGAAAAGTAAATGGATTGAAATTTAGCTGCCCTCCATGACTTCCAGGCCAAATGTGCAGAATATACAAATCAAAATATGACTTTTCTAACTTCAAAGATGTTTACTGCATGATGGAACTCAAATCCATGCTTTCAGCTCTTTTTCGTGCTCAGATATCTCAGTAAGGAAGACGATACAGTCTGATCACTCACTATTTTGCTGGTGACACAGCAGTCAGAGAGAATTCAGCTGGATGTTCTGCATCTTTGGTGATCCTGCCATGCTAACAAGGGTAGCAGGTCATTTGGACTGTGTGTTGAAACCTGTTCTCTCCCCAACGAAGATGTGTGAGTGTGAGTTGGTCACAAGTGTATCCCTGTTTGATGTCAGCTGTATTCCTTGCATTGTTTAGCAGCAAAATAAATGCTGCACGTTCCAGGCCTCCTGTCATTCAAGAGAGTGGGTGAGACATCTTACCTTTCTCAGACAGGTTAAGTTCATCATCAGTTGTTGCTATAAATTCAGCAAGGGAATGGCACTGATTTTGCACTGAGTTGGACTGGACAGCAGGAGCTAAAAAGAGGGATGCACCTCTGGTTGCTGTCACACAAATGTTTGATAGTGCTCTAAAAAACAGAAGTAGGTCCCTTTGGCTTATGGTTTTCAATGCCTGCATATGCACATGCCAAACCCTGCCCGGATGCTGCTTGCAGCAAGCTTCACCTCCAAAAGCAAGGAGAGGGGATCCTCTCTAAGGCATATCGAAGTCAACAAGTCATATAGTATTTATCATAAACTGTCATAAATAACTGTGCCTTCTGAAATCCTTTAGATTTCCTTCTCTGACTTTACCCAATAGAAGGCTGTTCCCAAATCTCAGGCCTCTGATGGTAAATTTCTTCTAATTTTCAGTCTAAATTTATAGCCAATTTGAAGTGTGTTATTTGAATATTATTTATTCATGTGCATTTGCTGTTGTGCCAACCTTACCCTTTAGCCTAAATAGATTTTTTACCTGCTAGAGAAGATGCTCCTTTTGATGTATTTATAGGGAGAACTATATCACATATCTGCCTTCATTTTGCTAGGCTAAGCAAAACTCTCTTAGAAAGAAAGGCCTCCATTTCTCAAGACACCTTCATAACTTTTATCTGCCTCAGTTCAGTGTAAACTCATCTTTCCCGTATGTGGTTTTAGGAATAATATTCCTTTCTTTATTGTAAAGTCTGGTGCTGGGTCCGTACATCCAATATTTTCTTAGTTCTGCTTAAAAATACATTGTCTGATGCAGTCTAGAATCAAATTTGCTTTGATTAGGAAATCATAAGAGCTGGCATGGACACTTGCACTGTCAATCATGCTGGAACTAATTTTCCTTCAGGTTCTTTCTCTTCCTGCCTTGATTCCATCAGAATATTTTCCTTTTTGTAGTAGAAATTGTGGATCACAACAGTGCATTCTGGATAGTTTCAGGCAGACCTCTTTATGCTACTCCAGACCTTCTCAATTTGAATAGTTTTCCCAACTTTGTGTTACTGGCAATTATTTTGCCTTATGGGTCAAGTCTGTGAATGACACCAAAGACACAATAAAGGACTTGAATATTTATGCTTAGATGTTGCAGTGCCTTATAAATTAGGTTTCCAGCCCTTAGTGCACAGTCTAGCTTTTGGATAGGACCTGTGCTTTCCTGGAGCAAGGCATAGGAAGATCATGAGGGTCTGAAAATTTGATCTTGAAAGGACTCACGCTGAATAAGAAGCACCAAGTATAAGAAATTCAGTATTGCAGGTGTTTTTTTTACCCAGCCTCGAAATGCCATGGAAGGTAAGGCAGATGACTAAATTAGAAGTGCAGATTTCTACTGAGCCCACAAGTTACTAGGGGTAAGCAGCTGTAAAATCTGTAGTGAAAAGACAGGTTGCAGTGTTGGACATGGACGCTCTAAATTGTCTTCCCAGTCTTTTATCAGCAGCCTTTTGGAGCTGGCTTGAAAATAATAAATAAATAAATGTGATCCCAAGGCCAAAGCAAAAATTCTATATCCCTGCATTTATTGGGAATGAACTTCAGTCTGTTCTTCTGCTGGCCCAAACATCACCAAGAGACCTTCTGCCAAGAGTCCTCAGCACAGTACCAGCAAGCTGACCAAACTGGAGTTTGAACAGAAGATTAATACTATTGCTAATGACAATCATAATAATAGTAGTAGCAATAGATCCTTGAAAGAAGAAGTACAATCTGATTTGCTCCATTTTTTAACTCTCTCCTTAATGAAATCTCTTGTGCTTTTCCTCCAAACTCACCCCAGTGGAAAGATCATGAGTTCAGTCTTCCAGCAAAGCAGCTCATCCACGCTTAAGCTCACGTAGACAGCAATCTCACTTTACAACTGAGGTTAATCGGTCATGGCTGATGAGCTTTGTTTAATGAAAGGCCATTTATATAGTGCCCTTTGGATAAAGGCCCTGCATTTTAGCATTCAAGAGAAGGTAATCGGAGGAAATAAAGAGACACAAGAGGGGTTAATACCAAGGGCCTTGTTTTTCTGCTGCTGTTTTCACAAATAAGTACTATAAAATGAAGATTTGCTTCTGGAGGATTTATTATTACTAACTTTACTGCATGTGCTTACTTTCTCAGATCCCAGGTGTGAAAATGGGCTTCCAAGCATTGCCCAGAAGCTTGCAGCAGTCTGCATTTAATCTGAACAGCAGCGGCTGCTTGAGATGAATGTATTAAAAATTAACTGTCTGGTTTGTGCATCTCCAATCTGAACCCATCTCTAAAATTCCCAGTGTTGTTCCACTGCTTTATCCTCTGAAATAATGTAAGGTCAGGGTGTTAATCACTCATTTTTACTATGCAGCTAATGCAGCTTTTAAATTTTAGCCCTGTTTGTTTTTCCTGTTATGGTGAAAGCAATATAAAAATAATTAAAAAGAAACTTTGCTTCCACTGTTCTGCACTGGTACCCAGTGCTACCTGGCAGACCTTTAAAGTGTCGATTCTGCATGACTAATTGATTGCTTCAGCTGGGGTTAATTAATTAATTAGTAGCAGAGCTGCATTAAAGATTGGAGGCATTCAGAACTCCCATAATGGACGGGAGCTTTATTAGTACATAAAATGAGTGTTTAAAATCCACACAGCAACTAATATGCTCTTGAGGCTTTCATTAAACAAACCTATAAAATTACTTGCTTCATTATGTATTTTAGTTACTTTCTTCACATTGTACGGTATCTCTTCACCTTTTTCTTTTGCCAGCCAGTTTTAAGTGCCTATTTGAAATCAATTTCTCTAATAATGGGCTTAATGAGCTCATCAATTAAGGCTGCCATAATGGAATGTAACTGTGTGGTTTCAGTTATCAGTTAAACTCTGGAACTAATTTCCATGCTTCATCTATCAAAAATGATTGGCTAATATTGTTTAGCTTCTGCTTTAGGACGATAGGGAGACCTCGGGCCCTTCTTCACTAATGTCCGAAGGGCTGAATTTCTTCTTGGAGGAGCAGAAAGGGAGGGAGGCGAGGTGGGATAGAAAGAACAATGAATGGAGAGATTTGGGCCTCTATCTGGATCTGGAGTTAGTGTGATCCTGTATTTCAATGCCAGCATGGTAATTAGTAGTAATGGATTACATTTTCAGACGTATTAGATAAAATGATCGTTCCACATGAAAAATCCCATTATGTGTTTCTTACCTCTTGCTCCCTCTGTCTCTCTCCTGCTTTTGCTCGCTCTCTCCATTTTAATAACCACTGCCCTTTCCTGTGACCCCTTTAAATAATGGTATAAATGGTCAATAGACCTAAACATATAAATATTTCCTTAAAAGAATGTCCTCACATTTATAGCAGCCAAACGTGGATTTTGGCAAATGCTTTCTCTGTACAGGAAAGGACAAATACCTCACCAAACACAAACATCTATCAAGCCAAGAAAATCTCCAGAGTAAATGGACTGTAATATTTTTTTTTTTAAAAAGTATCATTAAAAAGCAGAAAACCCCCCCGAAAATCCCAGGTTTTAATTAATTAATTAATTAATACTAGGTATATTTATCTGTTCTTGCTGTTAAGATTAGGTGTGTTCAGGTTAGCATGTGATACAATTTCTAGCTGCTGGTGGGATTTTACTGATTTTCTTATATAACTGAAACTTTTGAGGTTAACAGTGACAAAATTTGGCTTACAACCCAGATGTTGGCTGAAATGTTGAACACTCCAGCCATCAGACAGTTTGTGTGACCTCTGTTTTGGCTGTATTTATTTCTTTTACAATGGCATCTAGGCATTTTCCAGGCCTTTGTAAGTGATGAAGGAAGGAGACATTTTAGAGGGAGCGAGGCAAGCTGGAGGCTGGCAGGAGGGGAACAGCAGGGACTTTTTTAATACAGGCCCTTTAGATTCAGTGTAATAGGACTACTCTTCAAGTAAGTGACTTGAAACCAATGGTACCATGCAAGGAAGAAGATTGCAATTCAGTGTCAGAGCCTGGCTGCTACTTTTGTTTTTAGGATATGAAAATTCAAAGTTGGTGGAATATTATCCAGTAGAACTCAAAACTGGAGAAGTGGATGAGTACCACAAATGCCATCCCAGAAATGTCCCAGCTGAGAATTATTCCTCAAGCTTTGCTTTAGAGAGCCCAGGAGGGGAGATGACTTTCAGCAGGTTATCAGCAAATCAAAGGGGGTCTTGAAGGGACAGTGGGATTTTGTGAAGGTCTCCTTTTCCAAGGGAGTGATTAGTGTCTGGCTGTTGCTCTGAGAGTGATTTTGTAATTGATTGTGCATTAATTTTCTGGCTCTGATCTTGCATCAGCGCTTACAGTTGACTTATGTGAACTGGGTATGTTACTTTTATCAAGTAAACTTTCCTCTCATGGATAAAATTAATACCACAAGATTCTTCTTGTGGAATAGCAGAAATTGTGGTAAAGCAAATAAAACTGGTTTGCAAACTGTTTTGTAATAACCATGTTTAAACAGTCAAGATGTACAGTATGAGAGCAAGCTCTGTCATAGAGTTAGAAAGCATTGTTTTTCTAATAAACAAGATTACCAAATAATTTAAAGATAGTCTTTAGTACGATAATGTCACCTGTTTTGTACAGTTTTTTTTCAAGTTACATTTTATAGGCAACTATAAAAATAGGATGTCGACAAATAAAATTTCAAGCAAACAAGCTCCAAACAGGTCCTATAATTTTCTTGAATATTTTTAACTATTTTCATGATTCGTAAGTTTTCCAAGAAAAATGTAAAGGAGTACTAGCGAAGGTTGAACATAACTGAAGATTTATTGCTCTTCACTTTCAATTGGGAATGACAAAGCTTAGAAAGCCCAAAACTTCTCAAGACACTTAAAAACTAAAGCAGGAATTCTTTAGTTACATGTTAGATATCATAGAGAAACTAAGAAGCTTAAGCTCAATTTTCTTTTCCAATTGAGATGATTTTAATGTCACTGATGTGATGTAGCTGTAACACCTGTACAGCAAATGTTATTCTAGTGCTGCAATTTATAAAATCACAGACAAAGAGAAACGCCACTGATAGATAGACATAGAGTTGCACAGTCAAATCCTATGCTCTGAACTCTGATTCACCTTTGAATTCTTTTGCAGACTCCCCTGATCAGTCATTTAAAATCTCCCACTGGTTAGAGAGGATGGGGAGAGAGATGGTTAGATGTAGCTCCCATTTTGTCTGCCATTGGTCTGTAATTCTGCTCTCAGGAGCATTTTTCTGTCTCCTTGGTTTTACTTTCACAAGCAGTCTATCAGGGTCTGTAACCCCAATTGCCCAGGTGTTGCCTCCATCATAACATCCATCTTGCATCCTTACCTTCCCCACAACCACTGCAGGGTGCTTCTGGGGGCTGTAGTTTGCCCCTTTTTCCTCTTGCAGGACACCAGGTCACAGACAGCATGGATGGACAAGGATCTGGCAGTGGGACCATAGGCAGTACTATATTCTCAGAAGCAGAGACCTTTAGCATATTCTAGTGATGTGAGAATAGGAGAGAACTCAGTGAACTTCAGTTGTTTGCTGCTCTTTTGTAATCTTAAGGGCAGAAAAGCATCATTTTAACACCTTGTCTTAGGATGTGCATTGTCCTTTGTTCTGCTTTGCCTACCCCATACTCTTCAGCTTTCATTTTTTTAAAGACAAGATGACTTGTAACCAATTGCAAATAAGATAGCAGGTTTGTTCTGAATCCTTGATGGCTTTACTCCCCCTACATTCTTCCCTTTAAAATAATATTACTATTATTAGAAGGCATTCAAAACAGGGAGACAGTGTCACTGTCCATGAAGGTTTCATTCTTATTGCTTAGATATGTGCTATACCTTTGTCACAGGATAAGAGAATGGGAACATGGCAGGCCTCAAAGCTGTGCATGAAAGAGCTCTAAATAATAGTAATAATAGGCATTTTTAAAAGTCTGTCTTTAAGGGTTGAGTGGGCTCTGTGTGCCCTATTTACGCCTTTTTAATTCTTGAACAATAGCTGTGGGGTTTCTTTCCCTGCAGCACAGGAGCGAGGTTAAACATTATTTCTGTAACAGCCTTTTGTTTCCAGCTCCCATGGAGAGAGGGGGGAAAAATTGAGATAAAGAAGTGTTATTAAAATTGTGACACACGGCTCTGGGAGTACGTTAAAGATAGAAGGAGCCAGGACGTCAGGAAAGAAATAATGAAATGCAAAAATCACCCAGACTGACAATTGGGAGCCTATGTAGCAGCTTAGCCTGTTGGTCCAAGGCTATTTGTCATAATCAGCGGCACTTTTCTCATTAGCAAAAAGCCATTACCAGTGGACTTTATCAGCAGCTGTGAGTTATCAAGGGGCACGCAGCAATCCTAGCGTGTAGTCGTGGGGTTCAGCCGGGGTCCGGCTGCTTTAATAAGCCGCCAACTCTTTCCCCAAGTTCCCAGTCAGGTGTCACTGCCATTCCTGGTGAGGCAGCTGAGTGCAGTCTATTAACCACCTCACTCCAGTGCCTTCCCGCTCACCAGCCCAGGGCCAAAGCCTCTCCCCCTTCTCCTTGCTTTCCCCTTCCTTCCTGACCAGCTCAGGGACCAACTGGGCTAAGTCTTTCCTACTTACCTGGGCAAGTCCTTCTCTTCCCCTCTCCTATTTTTTTCCACATCTCCAGGATAGCTCTGCCCACTGCAGCTTGCTCAGTCTCCTTGCATCAAGCTGCTGTTCTCTTTCTTGCTCCTTTTTCTCTGTTTTCCTTCTGTACAAAGCCCTACCTACTGCATCCTCTTTTGTCTCCAGTGCCAACTGCTTGGAGGTGCCATCCCATTCCTGCACATTGTTGGTACAGGTTGCATTTGGGAGGAATGCCTCCAGACCTGCTCTCACCCACTATGAGTCCTATCATACCCTCTTAAGACACATTTAGATGTTCCTTTTCTGTAAATATTCTCCATGATCTTTTCCAGAGGTCATGTCCTATCTCAACAGGCAACTAGAACAAAACACTGCCCCTTTTCTGTCCATGCAGTGCTGTCTCCATGACAGGTGGCATTGAGCAGAGACGACCCATGGCAGGTCCTAGGCCTAGCAGGGGTATGGGCAGCCTCCAGGTAGGGAGAACTGGAGCTGAGCCCCAGCCTGTGGGGTCTGCCTGAAAACACAAGTGTCCTTTTGGTGCTGCTTGGATAGAGACATCCATTCAACAACTTCATGAGGTCTGAAGTGTCCTTTTATTCCAAGGAGGGAAACTGTGCTTCCTCTTCTCTCCTTTTCTTCAAATACAAATAAAATAGATGTCTTGCTTAAGCTACTGGTGGGAACTCCCTTTGAATGTGAGGAAAAACAAAGCAATTCAGTGCCAACTTACTTCGACTCCTCACTTTCTTCACTGTGACTGGAGTGGGAAATTTGCCACATTTTAAGAAAATAACAAGTAGTAGCTCGGGGAACGCCCTGTGAGGTGAACATGTTCACCTGTTTATGGGTGTGGTGCTCAGTGTGCTGCTCCACTGGAGCCTACTGGAATCATTACAGGTTGCGAGCTGAAGGATTCCAGCAGATCCAAAATCAAATTAAGTCAGTGAAAAGACTTTCATTGACTTCAGGAGGCTTTGACAGAGGTGGAAAAACTGAGGGGAAAAAATATAATCTTGTGCAAAGCTAAAAATTATACTGGTACAAACGAACTCCTGTACTTGAAGGAGGTAAGAAAATGTGAGATGTTCTAGGCTGATTTAAGGACATCCCTATTTACCACCCTCTGTTTAACCTGGCTCTAAACACACCCTTAGCTGTATTAATTTAAACTGATGCCCCATGAAACCTAAATTATTGATGTTGTCAGGGTTGAGAAAACATCTGCAGAGACTATGGGTGGCAGTAATTTCACCTTGCATTGGAATTTGGCATCCAGGTACTTGCACTGGAGGTGGCTCCCCTGCAGAGTTGTTGGAGAGGCACTGCCAGGGCATGGATTATCAAACCTCTTGTAGGAATCTTGAAGTGCCACAAGTTTCCTGGTCACCTTCCTTGGGGTATAACAGGAGCAGATGAATGAGTTTGTTATTGACTTCATTTATATAGACAGGTCAAATGCATCTTGCCCTGCCTGATTCCCACTGTCACCTCTCCTGCATCAACAGAAATAAAATCTCAGGAAAAAAAAATGGACCTTGATTCAGAAAAACACTTGTTCAGCTTTAAAAATACTAATAATCTTCTAACGTTATATGTTAAAATTAACCCATTAAAAGGTTTTACTGAGCCAAGGCAGTGCCAACTTATGATGCTTTGAATACTTATAAAAAGGAGATTCTTAATAGTATCATGACACTTTTTTTTTTTTTTTAAGCAGAACTACTGCACAAGTCAGAAATCCATTCATTACTGTCTGCATTGTGAGCCACTATCTCAGATATGCCATAGGAAATTTTTAGTGCTGTTGTCTAATGGGTACAGGTGGGTAAGACTCTCATTTGGTTTGGAAAGATACTAAATACATCACCAGGTTCCAGCTTTTGGAAAATGGATGGAAAGGTTAAAAGAGCGAACTGCCTTTGTGTTCATTATTCTTTTCATGTTTTTGAAGTTCTATTAAGTATTTTTAAGATATTGCCTGGGAGATCATGTTATGATGCAGGAGCCTATACAAACAACTAGGTTGCCTCAGAACAACAACAAAAAAACTCAAAAACCAAACGGCTTATAACCAAGGCACATGGAAAGTTCTCTCAGATCTCTGCAGCAGTGGTGGTGTGGCACAGGGGAATGCTAGTGCCTCGTGTGATGGGAGCAGCCCTCAGTACACAGGTGCCTGAGAGGTATCAGACCTCTGTCAGCTCCCAGGAGGGTGAAGGAGATATCCAAAGAGGGACCACAAGGTGGCTCTAAACATATTAAAGAGGAGATTCGTCCTTCCCTCCTTTCAGACACCTTAAACATACATCTACCATGAAAAAGTGACTGTTATGGCTTTAAACATATCATACACACCACAGATAACATGCACTCCTTTACAGGTATTGCTGCTTGAAAACATCTGCCAACAGCTTGTTCTCTCAGGAAATCTACACCAAACCACTGGCTAGGTGACTACTGGGTTAGTAAGAAAAGGGTATCAGGGACCAGACTTTTATAGATATTACATTCCCTAATATTAGCTGTACACACATAAGATCTTCACTCTTTTTCCCCCCTGTGTTTTTTGGGATTTCTTTTTGTTTTTCAAAAGTAAGATGCTGATAACAGCCAGCTGGGTTAAATGATCATTGTAGGTCAGTTCCAACCAAATTATTCTATTCTATAACGTGCATATATCATGTACATGTATTCTATTATCTAAGAATACAGGGAGAAAGCAGGCTGTTCATAGTTTGGAAAAGTTGTCAATTTATTTACACTGTGAAGAGCTGAGATGCAGCTGAAACACAAGAGAATCAATTCTGCCTCAGCAAGGAACACCGAACGCCCACTGACTTCTGCAGCAGGGGTGAGTGGTTCAGGCAGGAGGGAGAGAAATGGGCCCCCAAGTGTAAAATGCAAATTCTAGCAGATTGTCTCCATTCAAGGGAAAATCAAGGACAAGCAAAATATTTTCTTCTGCTTCCTATTGTATTTTTCCTTAGTGATTGTCCGCAAAAGCACAGTGTTGACCTTAAAATTTTTTTACTTCTGGCAAATTTTGGGATTCGCTACATGAGAGTGAATGCGATGTACTGCTTTTAATATCAGATGTTTTAAACCCCATTTGGGGTGTTTTGTCTAATGATTTCTGCCTTTTGGGTCTGTGCAGCTCAATACCTCAAGATATTATTTAATGCAGATTTCCGTATCCTAGAAAATGTAAGATCTATCTGCAGGGAAAATCATAGAGTTCCAATAAAGTTATAAGCAGTTTACCTTTGAGATGTTTATAAGAAAGAACCTGATCAGTACAAGATGTTTATGCAAACTTGAATTCTTTATGGTAGTAGAGCACTGATCTTATTATTTGTCTTGAACATTGGTCCACTTTAAGACCGACAGATGCATCCTGTAACTGATTAGAAGTAGGACTGTAATCTCAGCCACAAGAATCAGCAAAGGAATTATTCTCAAGAGACAGAAGCAGAGGGAAAGAACTGGAGGGGAAAATCACTCACTTTTCTTGATCAGTTGTTGTCCAAAAAAAACCCCCAAAAGCAAACAAACAAGAAAAAAAGAAGAGAGAATGATCATATCACATCCATTCCTTCAGACAGAATCATAACCAAAGAATTGTGATACTAGACTTATTAAATATTTCAGATAATACCCATCAAACCTGCAACCCATTTTATTCTCTGCCCATGTCTGTCTCTCCATCTTTTCTTCTTAAGATTACCAGAATTCTCCATAGAGTATAAAAGTAGCTCACCTTTTGCTCAGACTAAAGCACAGCAACCACTGTTAAATTTATTATAATTATTTCATATAGACAGCTTGTGCAGAGCAATGTTTAACTTGGTTAAATGTAAGCAGAGTATGTTAATACTAGATATGGTCACAGAATAAAATGACAGGGTCTGAGCAATGCTAAGAAAGGTTTAGAAATATTAATGGATTGCAAACAGGAGGGAATATATTACATAATCCTGCTCAAAATAAAAGTCTACCTCTTATATAGAAAAATATCTCATAGAGGTAGCAGTGCTCAGTTCTGCTCCCAGTTCAGCAATAAACTTTGTGACTTAAACCTATATTTAAGTGTTTTTCTGCTTTGGATTCCTGCAGTACTCATCAAAAGTGAATATTCACTGCTGTTCTGCCATTGATACTGAGAGCAGAACCACACCAGTGAGTCAGCAGCACAGCTACAAGCACAGTACCTGACCAGGTGTGCTACAGCCCTTGCTTTGCCCACGTTGGGCCTAAATATGTAATAGCCTCTCTATGAAGGTAAGGAATGTCAGTTAAAGAGGCCTGTGTTAATTAAGAGTGGCTATAGATAGCTCAGTTTCAGCTGTGGGAGGAACACAGGGAGCATAACAACCTCTGCACTAAAAGGTGCATCAGAATGGATCTTGGGAATGAATTCTCCTGGTGTAAAAGACAGTCCATAATCCTAAAAAATGCAATGCAAATTAAGACAGATAAATAGATTTGAATAATTTGGCTTGTCTGCAGAGGAGGCACTGATACAGAGCCTTATGCCAACTGCACACAAAGCTACAGAATCCTACAGCTCTCTTTGTGTAATATACTCATGTAAAAATTCCCACAAGCTTTTATGGAAAGATGAGTCTGCTTTTTTGGAAGTGCTGAAGCTTCTGAAGCCTCTGTCTGTGTGTGTGTCTGTGTGTCTGTGCACCAGCTTACATGCTACAAACATCTTCAAGCAGCAATGTTCCTTTTGAAAGACAAGTATTTGTAGACAAACATGGTCTTTGTAATTTATTCTGCAAATCTTGAAAGCTGAGAAATTTTGAGTGGCTTAGTTCTCCTGACAGAGCTGATGCCGTGTGAGATCACCTTTTATAAGAATGACTGAGTGATGCAGAGAGTTTAAGTGACAGTTCATTCTCATTGAAGCTTCCCCTCAGCCAGTCTCAATCTGCAGAAGGATGGAAAGGGAAACAGAGAGTGAGGTTCTCTATAAAGACAAAAATCACAGGTTGTGAGATGGAGATGACCCATTAGACCATCTAGCCCATAGATTTCCAGGAAGAGGGGGTACTGTAGGGTGATCTGCCGGCAGATTCTCAAGAGTGAGGATGACAGTGGTATCAAGAATCATTAATGGAGAAGAAAGTGCAAGAAGGAAAAGTCCAGGTGTAATGGGAGTCTGTCCCTCCTTAGCGTTATTCTTACTTTACCTTCCTATGCCATGTCAGAAAGCTGGAATAAGAGATGATCCCAGACAGTTTGTAGGGAGGTGTTCATAGTAAATTTTGTTAATGTTTGTGTGGTAGTTGTGCCTATTTTTATTAGAAATATTACAGAACAATGTCCCTTGTCAGTCTTCATGGACTTCAGTTCTTGGAACCTCAGTAGATTCTGTTCCAAGTTGCTTTTCTCTGAGCCCTAGATTATTACCCTTGACTGCAAACATATCTCTCTATAGACTGGATATTGAAAGATCAACTATAAAATGAGAATATTAAGGAGAGGAAAAAACGCCATTGATATGCTTCCCACACTTTAATATGGTCTATTTTTAAGACTATGCAAAATTCTTTAGTGCAGTGATGTAAAGTTTATCTCTATGCCCCTCCTTTCCAGTTTCATTTCATCAGCTGAATCTGATATTTTCAACTTTGTTTCCGTAAAGTCCTGTCCTGTACATCACTGCTTGTCCGTGTTTTTGTCACAGTTTTTGGACAATCTCCACTAAACTGATAAAATCAGATAAGTTTCTGAGAAGTTTTGTGAAAACAGGCAGTAAGGAGGGGAGTAACCCCCTGTGGGAAAGGGTTATCTCTTCTGAAAAGCCCGTTTTGTGGGTCCCAGGGAAAAAAGTGTTGAATTTCATGTCTAAACTCATTTTCCATCACCTAAGAGCTTTTGTTACTATGTGACACCTTCAAGTCTTAAATACCATGAATGTTACCATACTTTCTTTCTTAAGGTCTCAAAACTTCAGGTTATTTTCAGACTCATATTCCCATTCAGATTGGTGTCATCAGAAGAGAATCTCTGGATAAGTAGAAAATATCTAATACTTCAAAGCTTCCTGCCTTATCCTAAAGTTATTGGCCCAATCTTTAGTCATGTAAGTAGCATGCTCCTGTCTCCATGGGTGTGGTTATGAGAAAAGGCTGCAGACTTAGTCTTTATTATTTCAATTTATTATGCTCATGTTTTCTTATTTATTTTTCCCAAGGTTTAAAAATCCTGTGGAAAAAAACATGAAACTGGTTAATCAGTGGTGAACAAACAAGTGCAGCCTCTCGAAAGAAACACAAATGCCTGCCCAGTGCAGTGGGGTGCAGCAAGCTCATCATGACATTTTTCTCTTGCCAGAGAAAGCAGAGACTTCAGCAACTTGCAATTCAGGACCACGAGAAATAGGTAAGCTTTGCCCCATTCCCAGAAGGTTAATTGGCCTTGGCACTGGCAGCCTGGTGGGGAGCGCCAGAATAAAACTTGTTCCTCTGAAAATCCCCAGGGCTACTCTGCAGGCAGTCAGACATAGGATGTGGTAGCATCTGTGCATGGTCCCATCTCCCACCTTGTCAAAAGGTACACAGAAAGAAGTTGTCTTTTAGCTCCAGTGATCTTACACTGCTATAAACACCTTGGCTAAGTAAATGGCTTGGTCAGGGGTTTTGCCAGGCACAACTGGTCTGAGGGAGATGACCATCATAGAATCACAGAATGGTCTGGGTTGGGAGGGACCTTAAAGATCATCCTGTTCCAACCTCCTGCAAAGGACAGGGACACCTTCCACTAGACCAGGTTGCTCAGAGGCCCGTGAGCCTGGCCTTGAACATTGCCAGGAATGGGGCACCCACAGCTTCTCTGGGCAACCTGTTCCAGTGCCTCATCACCATCACAGTAAAGAGTTTCTTCCTAAAATCTAATCTATACCTACTCTCTTTCAGTTTAAATCCATTCCCCTTTGTCCTATCACTACGTGCCCTTGTAGAAAGTCCTTGTAAAAAGATGTGGCCCATGCTGCAGCCAGGGCAGTGGCCGTCCTTGAGGTATATGCATACACAAGTTTGAATTTCTTGCAAGAAAGCAGATTCCACCCCTTGAATAGCTTAAACTCTGCCTCAGAACAGTACAGTGAGCTGGAGCAAAGGTGTTACCAACCTGAGCCAAATGAACACCAGCACCCAGTTTCTGGTGATGGCCAAGGCCAGCTGCTTACAGGGAGGACTGAGAGCCCTGCAGGAGACCAGGCTTTGTTAGGCAAGGTGGGAAAGGATAAGCCTCATCCTAACCTTTAACAATTAGAATTGTTCTCAAACCTGAATATACCTTTCTATTTTTGTGCCTGTTGCTCCAGCTGTACTCTGAATGCTTTTTATGACAAATGTAAAGCCTATAAATGCATAAAACTGATTTTAAAGAATTTTTTGTGGCCGTAAGTGCTGTTGTCTTCAATGCAGGGAAAGAACAAAGCCCTCCTTCTTCCTAGGCAGTGAGATAACACTCACTGCCCTTATAATTTACCCTTATGGTAAATTAGAAACATGGGGAAAAAACCAGTAAAGAAACTTCCTCAAAATGGCTACTAGAGCCTTACCCCGTTGAAGCTGCCAGGAATCTGTCGATGGATGTCCATGCATTTCAGACATGCTCTGTGAGACCAGTTAAATGTTTCGCTAGCATTCCAGTGTTAAATGGTTTAATTATTTCCCCTCTGTTCATGTAAAATTTGAAAGTCAAGCAGAAATGAAACAAACCATTAAAAAAGACAAGGCTGGATTCTAACTGGTTATTTCCTTTTCCCAATGGAGCTATCGTTTCAAATGCAAAACAGGGGAATAAAGCCTGTGGCTATGACAGGGTTAATAGTAAAGACTGCTTCTTTTTTTTTTTTTCGTTTGAAATGGCTCCATGGTTCGAGAATGACTCTTTGCTTCCCCTCTTAATCTGTATTTTACGAGTGAGAAGCTTTGCATTATGCAAATCGTTAGATAGGAACAGGTGACATTTCAGCAAAGAACATGATCAGCGGCCCGGGCCTGGATTGGGCTGCTGATTTATACATTAGTATTTGTCACAAGGATTGCAAGTACTTCAGACTACATTCTGCAATTTGCTTTTCTATTTTTTCCTCCCCACAATCCTTAAGGTGGAAACTTCATCAAAGTATTTAAAACACACTGGTCTGGCCAAAGGAAGATGCTTTGGTCCCGGAATTGGGGCTGAAATAGCACAGCCTTTTTTTTGATGGCTGTTTGCTGGTGTTAATTGGTTGCTGGTTTAGGCTTGCTGGAGCTTCTGCACATCTGCACAACTCCAGATCCAGATGCTCCACAGCAGTGACAAACGGCCCGGTATTCCGTTGGCCTCACTGCAAAATGGGGGCCATCATTTGAAGGACAACCTGGACTTTCATTTAAACTTTGTGAACAATGTAAGCAACAGACACCTTCAAAATGAAAAATGTGCCAGAACGCAACTGTTTATTGTCCATTTTTATTTTTTCCCCTTCTGGACCTTCCCTAATGGCAGGCAGGTTCAATATAGATTGATTTGTATGCCACGAGAGATGTTTTGGAGTATAAATTACTTCTGGAAAAAAAATAATGGAAAAAGGAAGGGGATTTACTGCCATTGAATTTAACATTCAGGACAGTTGTTTTTCTTCCTTTCATCTTCTAGTTCTCTGAAGCATTTTGGTTTTTACTTTTTGATCCTCCCCTGCTAAAACTTTAAATTATGACAGTGGCTCAAATCAGGGATCAGAAGAGGTCAATAAGCGGCCGGAGTGTCATTCACCAGCAAGTTAAACAACGCTGTTCACAGCAGTCTGCCTGTGCTCCTCCACATGGACAGGAGAACTCTGTTGGGTGTGCGTGACATGGTGGTTGTCTGCTGTGAACAGCACAACAGCATGGCAATGACAAACTCTGTATTTGCCAAACGCAAAATGGCAATAAATTCTATACAAATGCAGATTGCTCACAGGGTTTCACAGGAGTCTTTAATGCAAATATAATCTGTTGGTCTTCTTTGAGGCTGCCTTGCTGCCCAAAGGCACGAGGGCAGGGCTGTACCTACTCTGTGGCACAGCCCTCGCTCTAACACTGCGGGGACAAGGGCTCACAGGACTGTCACTGGTGACATGTTTACTGCAAATCAGGGGAGAGAGAGAAGACAGAGGAATCTCTTTCCCCACTTGGTGATTTGGTGGGGGTCTGTTTTTCCCTTTCACTACCTGTGCCCATCCCAGACAGGGACCTCCCTTGACTCTGCATCCTATTATGACACTTTTTGTTCTCGGCACTCATCCAAGGCCCTTTGGATGTCTCCTCTAAGGTTAATAATTAAATTACTGGGCTGTGGGAACCTCTACTCCACTCTACATAAAAAGACTGCACTGACTTGTGTCCCTAAGCTGGGCTGGAGCCAGGCAGCACAAGCTGCTGCCTCTTCTCATCGTTCCACATCTCTCTAGGATAAAGCTTGGGCAACAACAACCACTCAGTTTTCTTCAGGGTTTTCCTAAAGGCCATGCTATTTAAGAAGCTGGTATATGTTCTTCCCCTCCTCTTTCTTAGTCTGGTCTTTTGGCTCTTTCTCTGATGAATGCAAGCACAAAACCAATTCTTCTCACCAATGCTTTAGGTCCTGTGCATCTTACCCCTGTTAGAAAGGAAGCATATTAGGTCACAAGAACAATTTGGGTTTATATCTTGCCATGTGCTTATGACAATAAGGATTCTTTGGGGTTAAACATATATGAGAAGCTACTTTCATAGCTGCAGAAAGCTTTATATTAACTCACAATGCTGTATTTTCTAATTTCTTCTGCTTTCATCTCTAGGGATTGTAAAATGAAATACAGATAACTATTTCCAGATGGTCCTCTTTTCTGTAAGCCTCTCAGATATGTTGCCAATTCAACATCCTTGAAAGCCATGTTTCCCTCACCTTTGGACACATTTCTACTTACAAATGTCTCATTTTAAAACTAGTGTAGATGAACAGCCTCAGCTGGGTACAGAATTCAGCATATGGCACATATCTACCTGCAGTAATGTCCATAAATCCTTCAATGTGATGATATTTTACTTTGAGTTCTTCGGGTTTTAGCTGAAATAATGACTTGAGTTCCTTCTTAAGGTGTTTCCCTATCTCTGTAAGGTAACTTTAGCAAAGATAAGAATGTCCTTCTGAGAATTCGTTCACATCAGAAATCATTACCAATGTCATCCCAATTAAGCTTTAGTTCAATCCAGATGTTCTCAGCTGTGGTCACAGCAATGCCTTTCACACAAGCCTGTGCTCCAGGTGATTCTCCCAGGGCTGTGCCCAGCTGCATGAAGGCTCCTGGTGCTGGGAACAGCAGGAGCTGCAATGGCCTTCCCGAACATGGTACATGGCACTGCTGTGTCTGGTGCAAGTCTGGAAAGGAGGGTAGCACAACCTCCCATGCCAAGATACACCTCTCAGGTGAGGTTTGCTATGGGCATTGGTTTAGAAGTTTGTGAGCCTATACTAAGTACCCAGTCACTACATATGAAAGCTGTAAAATGACTTCCTGATGGTAATTAACTCAGTGAGCAGTCCAGACATAGACGAAGCCAATCCCATAACACTGGCACAAATCACATTGTTGTCATATTTAATGACATCTGCTATGAAAGACTATGATGGTTTTTATAGCAATGCTTTATCTCAGATACATTTTTGATTGCCATCTCAAATACTCGCTGAGTTTCCCCAGGCTTCACATCAACTGTATTTTCAGGACAGGGCACCTTGGTCCTATCTCACTGACTTCCTTTGCTTCATTATTTGTTTATCATCTCTCTGTTCATATTTTGTGCTACTGTAATACCAACCCTAAAAAGCTCTTATGGCATTTCTTGAAGGCTGGTTAGTTTGTCTCCATACCAATGAAATAATTATGATTGTCCTCATTTTATGGGATGGGAAGCTGAAGAATATAGATGACAAAATGCTTTGTCTGGAAGAAAGATGCCTGTGTGCATGCAGAGTTATCATTCACAGTTTTGTGTTTCCTCTTGTATTTATACTGTAGTCCATTTGTATACCCAACAGTTTGCTGAGGCCAGAAGGTGTGTGCATGTGTGTGTGTCTGGGTGGAATTCTATCCCAAAGCAGATGTGAGCAGCAGGTCTCCACATGTGCTTTCACAGAAAAGCCAGAAGTATGAGTTATAACATTTGCCATTCCATTGTTAACAGTACTCTACTACCAAAACATTTGTATATAGAGACAATTATTATTTTATTGGTGTTCAAACACAGTTGTTTTTCTGACAGAATTAAAATGGAATTAAAATGGAGAGAATAAATGATGCATTAATAAACTCGAGGCACTGAGATATCTTACCCAACAGAACCAGAACTCCATCCCAGTTCTCAAGCATCTTGTTATAACTGCAGTGGGGAATCGTCCTTGGTTTCTTGCTAAGTGGGACTGATAGTTAAAGCATTCATCTGTGGATTTTTAAAGTAACGGGTAAGCTACCTAACTTGGATCTACTTGTGTTCTTTCAGATGAATAAAAGTGAGGCCAAACTAAATAAGACCTTTTTCACTGGTATAAATTTAAGTTCTGTAGATGTCCCCAGTACTGGATTCTTTTGATTCATTCCCTAATTGCTTAAAAAAAGACAGATTTTTGCATGCTAAGGAACATAAAGGTGTGCACAGCAAGGTGCAGTGATCCATTTGATTGTTGTTTTTGTCTTGATAGGCTCTTCTACACTGGCATGTACTTGTAATGCAGCTGCCATATGTCTGTGAGGACAGGTACCTTACCATTGCCCTGCCTCTGCTCAGCACTGCTGATGGGGTTGGAGACAAGAGTCATCTATCCCATGTCATTTAGGAGCACAGGGGAGTCTTTTCATGGATGAACACAAGAAAATTGTTTGTGACTGTTACCTACAGGATACTGGTAGCACAGGGTAGAGTGAGAAGAGGTTTTCATTTGTCAGGATTAATCTGCAGTCATATGATGGAGGGCACTGTCTGTATGTTTGGGGTTGTATCGTCTGTGCAAAGGAATGATGTTGACTTAGTTGAATTCATCAATTTCTATCTTGAAACTTTGGATTTCTTATTATCTTAAAGCAAAACAACAGATCAGACTTTTTTTTTTTTATTTCAGAAAACCTATGAATTGTAAAAAATAGGTAGTAAAATTGGTCCAAAAACCACATTTGTGATAGAGCTTAAAATAAGGAGAAAATATGAGATGACTAATGACAAGGACCTGTTGGTCTTCTTGAATTCATTCAGTCATGAGAGAGCTCAGCACTCCTAACCAAGGCTGACTGTGAACTTCATGTGGGTGTTGTGCTATTGTTGATTTTCTACTTACTGTCTGTTAATACAGATTTATTATAAAGTGAATCATTGCTTCTGGATGCTTCATTTATCTACGTTTGGGTTGTATTATGCTTTTTTCAGCCTTGGCATTCTTGAGTTGTCCATAGAAGTTTTAGTTTCATCCAATGGTATTTATTTGAAAATATTTTCAACAGAATTTTGGGATGTGACATTCACTGGAAGGGATAAGAAACATAATTCTCTCCAATTCAGAGACTTTGATTGGTGCTTTTCAGCCCACTCATAATCCAGAGGAACAGTAAATTACATAAGTGATCTAAGTAAACAAATACCTTTGCCTTGAAACAAGACAGAACTGATTTGGCATCTGGAGCTGAAAATTGTCCCCAACCCTTTCAGCCCCTTATGATTAATCTCAGAAACCTGGTGGACTCAGATCTCCCAAAAAATTTGTCCCTCAGAAGATTTTTTTGCTACTCAAAAATACACAGATAACTTGCATATAATTAATGCAACCATTTGCAACTCTGGATGCTGAACCTAATCACCAGATCACAGTTTATCTGTGAGAACTCTTTCCTTCAACCACAGAAGAACAGGGAAACCTGAGGAGAAAATGTTGTGCTCGCACTTCAGCTGAGTGTTGGGTCCCAGGAGCCTCAAACTGAAAATATACATCTGCGGTGCTCCCATTTCCAAGCAATCCCAGTATCAATAGGTGATGGATAACAGAGTTCAGGTGCCATTCCTTCCATAACTTTGTTGTAATCTGCTGCTAAAATGAAAAAGAGTGAGACTTATGCTGCCATAAAGACATGTGAACCCCCTACCCCAGTCTGAGATATTAGAAAATGAAGCAGGACAGTGTTTATTACCAAAGTCTCAGATTCCTAGTGGAGTTCCCCAGTTTGCTCCAAGTTCCCCCTGCTGCTCAAATTTTCCTTATATAATATTCTTTACTACCCTTATCTGGTAGTGTTTCTATGGCAAAGAACTTGCAAGCCTTAGACACTTAACACTACTCTTTGTGCAGGCTGGGGGAGAGGTGGGAGAAAAACTGTAAGGAAAATAGGACTGGGAGGCAGGTGAAAAGCCTGTAGCCAAGCAAAGTGGAGAAACTTTGCCTGACAACTTCTAAAGCTTGGGTAGATCAGGTAAGACTTGGGTTTTAAGGATTTGCCCAAACAGGCCTTAGAACAATGGCGAACCAAGGGGTGATTTGAGAGTGAGGATTTAAACCTGTGGTTCCAGGAGTGTTAATAAACCACAGAATTATAAATTAATTATAAATTAATTATTACCATGAAAAGTAAGGAGTTATAATCCTGAAATGGCTTATTTTGCCTTTGCAGAGCTTGCTGAAGATGCATTTTGTAGGAGAAATTCTTGTAACTCGTGAATTGTTATACAGATTCCACCTTAAATGGGTTTTATCAGACTGTGCACTGGTAAGCTCATGCTAATATTGGCTCCAATAAAGAACAAATCAGTGCCCAACTCGACTCGTCTTATCGCACAGTCAAAACTGATGGCTGAAGAAGTCATAAAGATCCCATTTAATCTCTCGCCTATCTATCACTGTGAATGTCTTTATCCTCTTTGTGCAGTGGTAATATCTGCTCATTATGAAAGCAAAATAGATCTGGCATGAATAAAAGCGGAATGAAGTGCTCACTTTGATTTTGACAGCATGATCAGTGGAAGCAGTAATCTGTGAGAATCAAAAGGGCTAAATTATTCCATAACAGTAATTTGAGGGAACAGCTCAGAGCATACACATCTGCTTTCATATATTGTGACGTGCACTGATAAAACATCCTTCCCAATTTACTCTCTCTGTGCTTGACTAATCTGCAACAGCTCTCACAATGTCTAATCATGCCATCAAAAAGGAGAAGAAGTTCAATTGAGACTCAAATGAAAGAAGATTGGAAAACTATCCTCAATTGAAATTACATTTGTAAATGAGCCATAGTTTTTCTGTTCAGAGTGCGTTATGGTAAATCTGCCTGAAGAAGTAGTTATGCTGGAGAACAGCAACATGTATCTAGATTGTATTTATTCCATTACTGCTCAAGTAAAATTATGGGAGCTTGGAAACCCTGGGGCATCTTTTCAAAACTGATATGCCAAATTCAAAGTCAGATTCCTGTGGTATAATTATAGCATCTCTGGCCAGCTGAAAGATTCCCAATACATATAAATTACACAGCCAGGTTACAGTTATAGGGTTTTTACTTTTAAACATTCCTGTTACAGGAGATTTCTTCCTGTGCTTGCAGTCTGGGCCATGACCATATTTTCTTACTTTCTTCCTTTGCTCATGGTGTTTTTTGGAGCTGATTAACCAGGCCTATAATATACTTTAAACACAAAAATTAAGCTTACCTTGAAGGTAATTCAAGGATGTATCCTGCTGATCCTCATGGGCAAAACTATAACCTGAAGCATGTATGGGCTGGGGTAGAATATGTGCTACCCAGGTTGTAAGCGAGACAGTCACATTAAAGCCTCTCCACTGAATATTCACATTCTGGTTGTTGACATGTTTTTTAACACACAGTAAAAATCTTGTCTTCCTAAAACTCGTGGGCCTCATTTCTCATCTTTGCTAATTCAACTCTAACCTGTGGCACTACAGCTTCTGAAGACATATTGTCATCTCTTCTGGGATCTCACTTCAAGAAGTGTTATCCTTCCCTTCAAGTATCTGCTCCTGGAGCCATGTGATTTGCCAGCCAAGGTATTGTATCTCTCTCTAATTTTTTATTGGACCCACACGTTGTTGAATTCCTTAAATCTGGCAGTACTAGGTAAACCTCCACCGGGAAGATCAGTCATGAGCCTCTCTCATATGCCCGTTTTCCTGGTACAGCCAAAGAAATGGTGTCTGCCTCCTTTGTACACCTGTCATTGGGTTCACTGATGCAGCTCCCTGCATTATGTATTTCTACGATGAGGACGTACCTATAGATCTGAAAGGGCTCAGGTAAGCAAATGATTCTGCTGTCACTTCTGCTGACATTGCTTGCTGTTCTGTTACATGCTTCAGAATATTTGAAAACATTAATCAACAGGGTATATTCTTCCTGGGAAACCATGTCTGGGCACCACTCTGCAAATATTTAGGTCTTGATGAAGCCTATGGTAGTCTTACTCGCATAAGAATAAGATGGGTGAGCAGCTGCTTCCGCTCTTGAAATTGTTGCTAGAGCAATATTAACTTAGCAAAATAATGTAGTGAATATTCAGTCTTGGTTTTAATAATATTTTTTTACTCATTTTTAGATTGTTTTCTGCAAACATATGAACTCTTATCTAGTGCTCACTTTACTGTAACAACCTTGGCTGGTCAGGATTTTCTTCAATCTGCTCAACAGAAACTTAAATCTCTGCAAAAGTGTGGTAGATAATGGCAAAGTTTTGAGTTACTAAGATCTTCTTTTCCATTGGGAAAAATCAAATCAAATAAGTTTTATTTTATAAGAGTTATAATATTATAAAATATTGTAAAAAAGAAATTTTATAATATTAAATGAATGTATTAAATTTGCAGAACTTAATTAGATTTTTAGCTGACTTGAAAAATTTTCTTTGGACTTGTCTTTGTACAAGAGATGTATTACTATGGTCTCTGGAGATTATATTTCAGCTGCTTCTTATTCCCATTACTACCATTTACTTTACTACATATCCCATGATAAAAGGTAATGTCCTTTCACCTTAAACCCCTGGGATATATCATAGTCCTGTGACCACGTTAGAGAATGTGATTGAGTGAAACCACGCGTGGGACATCCAAAGAACTTTTCCAATGACTTAGCTCTGGTCACTTGTTGCTTTTCATACATTCACTACATCCACTATTAAACTTACAGCCCTTGAAATGGGATCTGAATGTTTTATTGGCCAAATTATTTAGCAAAATTTTCATGCTGACTAAATAATGCAGTCTGCAATTTTTGGCGTAAGAAAAACATCAGTTAAAATTGATTTTCAAGCATGCATATTTGACTAGTTATGTAGGGAATATGCATTCATTAAATCAGATAAAATTTCCTGTGATTAAAAAAACCCCTCTAGCTCACACCATCAGCCCAATCACTACTTAGTAATGAGGTATGATGAATAAAGAAATAAAGGCTACCCTAGAATTTTGTATAAACTATGAAATTCTACATCTTTTTTTAAATAATGGAAACAAATGGCTGATGACTGCTACTCTACTTTTGAATATTCAGCCTTTAGTCACTGTGTTAGTGATTTCTTAGGGGAAGAATATTTGACTGTCTAGGTAAAATATACAATAGCATGTGAATAAGCATTTTAGGTATTCTGATTCATTGAAATCTAGAAAATGTTACTTCATTTTTTAAAGTCAAGGAAATTAGATTAGTGTAGAGTTTTTTTCTATCTTCCTCTGCAATAAAAAGCTATTTTTAAGGTTCCATTGTAAAGGCAGCTGCGTAAATGCACTCTTTCAGAGTATATTTGTTTATGCAGCAGCCAATACTCTCAATACAGTTTGGGTAATTTGCCTTACAGATCTGTATGTTTTGTGACAAAGTTTATGAATAATTAATCTTGATTCCTCAAGCATTGTTGCCCACACACAACTTTGCCTATACAATTAGTTACATTAAGTTTAATGAAAGTAATTGCACCCTAATTTGGGTTTGTGCCTAAGCATTTGCAGGATCAGAACATAAAATGTCAAGATCGTAAGGAAATGTTGTATCTTTTTGCTTGTTTCTCTACCATTTCTGTGCCACTGAGATATTAAAAAACAACAACAACAAAACCAAACAAAAACAATATGTGATTTTAATCTGTATGTAAACATCTTTTTTTCTGAACTGTTTCAATATGTAATTTTCTATTGCTATTCACAACCAAAGCATTTTAAAATGGCATGTATATCAAGGGTTAGCTTAGCACGTGGTTTTTCTCTGCCAAAGTCCCACAAAGAGACTTTAGGAATAAATGACCATGTTATGGTGATTAACAGTACAGTGATGCATAGCAGACAACTGCTTTAGTTACAGTACTCATGTTCATTCCTAATTTTCTCTGTGGAGGGTCAAATTCAAGGATGAAGCAGTGGACTAAACAGGTTTATGGGTATTGGCCTGGAGAAGAAGGAAAGAAAACCAAATATACGCTGATAAAACGATGGTTACCTCTTCTGTCCATGTTACCATTCAACTTCAAAACACTTTAGACCTTCAGTCTCAGCCTCCCTTGCTGGCTGAGGATGACTCCTGATCTCACTGCTAAAAATTGCCATTCTGTTTTTTTGACTATCACCCTTCCACAACAGCCTCCAGCAGCAGTTTTGCCATTGCTGTGGAAGCAGCTGGGAACCACAGGCTTTTTAAAAATCACCGTAATGCTGTTGTGCTCCCTTCCTGCCTTGCACATCACCACACACTGAGACAAAATGTGATTCTGATGGACAGTGCAATGTGCTTATTTGTATTACAGCATCCAGCCACTAATTGCCTCAGTGCTGTACAAAACTGCAGGCACAGAGCAGACAGGAGTAATAAATGGCAGCTGCAGCACGACCTTAAAAGTAGGTAGAACACTTTCATGTTTGTGTTCTGCAGTTTTCTGAAATGCCTCCTACTGTTTCTATGTGCTTGCTTGTGACACACAGTCAGTACAACTGAGACGCTTCTGACTTGCTGTTTCTCGTAGATGCACATTTTTTTGTTAGTACATAGGCCTTGTAAAATGTGATTCCTGGAAGAGAGAGACACTGACGTCTCCCAGTGGCAATGAACATGGCTCAGAAGATATTTCACACCAAAACAATTTGTAGCTTTCCTTCAACAAACCAGACGAGCACAGGATTATCAATGTCAATATTAGTTTTCTATAGTTTTTAGGAGCACGACATTGACAGTGTCAGCACTGTTTTTGCAGTTTTTAGGAAAAAACACCCCAAACATGAAGATATTTTGCAGTTTCATGTTAGCTGCATCTGAGTTTGGGCCATTTCTATATCCTATAATGCAAATATTCATTTTATATATATCCATCTATATTAAGCTACTGAGGGTCTGCAGACTGAGGGTGAAAATCCACAGAACTACAGGAAAACTTCTCAGAAGTTTGTTTGAGGTTGGGTTCAAAGAGTGGTTTCAGCCCTGGGTTTTAGGCACATTGACTATCTAAGACAGGTAGGGAATGGTCTAAACTTAGGATCCAGCCTGTAGTAATGGCTGAGCATACTGACATATCCGAAGTAGAGTCTTTCCCTATGTCTCCAAGTCATTGGAGCTTAATGAGTCCAAGTCCTAAACCTTTACTAAAGGTGAACACATGTATCCATTTGTTGAGTACACTGTGTTAAGGGGTGGTGTGCTAGATATATGCTAGTTTATTGGCATTTATGCATTTATGTTAGTTTACTAGCAAGGGAGCTTAAGCAGGCTATGGGAGATTTGAGTTCTGGCCACCCCTTGGCCTGAGAGAATTCAGGCAAACGTCTTCTACTCTGAGTTGTGTTGAGAAAGGGGAGAGGGAGGAGGCTGTACCTGAAACTGGTGATTCAGGGGTAGGGGGAGAGCAGAGGGGAAGGCAAGACATAGCTCTGCAGGTAGCATTGCAAAAAATCATCCTCCTCCAGGTATGAATAGAGCCCTGGGCTCCAGATTGCTCCCAGGGCTGTTCTGAGGGATTTGCCTCGACCACTCCGGGTGAGACCCTGAGCCCAGGCTGTGGCTGCTCTCGTTGTGCTGGTAGAGCCCCTGGTGGAGAGTTCAGATGTATTGAGAGAGATTTTCTGCCCAGGCAGTCGTGCTCCCAGTGCAGGTAGCTCAGCTCACGCTCTCAAAGTGCTCTTCTGCAGGCAGGGCAGGTGTAACTCTGCTGAATACAGACAGGGTGGAGATCATGAGTTTGTCATAACTCTGCCAGCAAAATGCAATAAGGTTTGAAAGTCAGCCTTGCCTCTGCTTAGGTCTGAAACTAGCTTGAATTCTAGCCTGTTTCCTACCCTTGTCATAGTTCTAAATGCCACAGTGCAGGAAAATTCGTGATTGCTGTAGCATTTGTGCAGCACTCTGCTTCACTTTATAAACATCTTTTATGTAAATCAAGTGTTAATTACCCCTGCTCTGTATTTTGTGTTGAATATCATTTTTTTAATTACAGGCTTCATCCCAGGTTAAGCCTGCATGCCTGTTGTTGAGCCAATTATCATAAATTCCCCTGTAACAATTAACAATATTGGTACAGAGCTGCATGTATTTTAAATGTTATAATTATGCTCAGCTCTTTTGTTAATTGGCCTATCTGACTCTTTACTTTTTATGCTGCTCATCTGCTCATTACCGCAGCCATTTAATTCAATTAGCACCTTAATTAGAAGAACAGCCATGTCCAATGTCGTAGGACTTGTCAGAGTACGCGGCTTGATTAGCAAAGACAAACACACCATGCAAATCAGGCTGTAACATTTGGGGGCGGCAGGAATGGAAGGCAGCCAGCTGGTGAAGTGGAAAAGGAGTGTGTCTTCATCCCCCAAAGCTTTACCAGGAGAGAGAAAATAAAGAAGGCATCAGACTGAGGAAGGAATAAAATAATTTACAATTCCACGAGTTAAGGCATCACTTAACATGAATGGTGTGTAACTCCTGAGGATGGTGTCACTACTAAATTATCTCCTACCCTCAGTGGTCTTAAAAAAAAAGACAGAAAGTGAGAGAGATGTGTAAAAATAATACAGTAATCTCCTGCCATATCATATGTCCTTTTCAGAGGAGGAAGTCAAACCCCAAAGTCTAGATTCAGAGGGAGAGAGAGGAACAAAAAGAAACACCCTGATCCTGGTCTGTGGTGTAAATCTGCATGGCTCCACTCATGAACACCAAGGGAGGAGTGAGCCCAGGGTATTTTAAAGTCACCCGTTTGACCTAGGCCCTCCCATTTAAGATAGGAGCATTGTTGAGGAGAGACATGAGAAGCTGTAGGAATTGTATTTAAAAAAAAAAAAAAAGCTTCATTTTCCAAGAGCAGTTTAAGTCTTGGTTTTGTTTTGTGCCAGTCTATTTAAATCTTTATTCCCTGCCTATTAATTCTCCTAATTAGAATTAAATGAAGCATGCTAAATTGCTAGATTAACCAATAATTAAGCAGGCAAAGCACTAACGTTTAATACACACAGGCAGCTCTTTCTCTTCTGTGATAGCACCGTGTCAAGCCTGCTCATTTTATTTGAAAGGAATTAAGAGGCTTGTCTTCTGTGATCAACACCCCCTCCCATATCAACTTACATAAAATAAAGACTTTCCCAAAAGGGGATCAGTTTCCAGCTAGTTATCAAGGAAGTCCTGATTTTATTTTTTAATTCCTTATCTGTGAGCCCTTGTGAAACCTATTTGAATCAGTTGGCTCAGGAAATCCAACAGCTGTACATATATTTAGCAGATAGTAGATTTTAATTAAAATGATATATAGTTTGTGTGGTACTCCTTTTATTCTGTGCTATTTCTTTATTTCTGCTCACGTAATGAAGTCTTACACTTATTTCCAGAGCATGGCAGTCCCTCTCCCTCCCTCTCACCTCCCTGTGTCGTGCCCTGCTCCTCCAATATTCATTTTACGTATTTACACATTATTTTGTCTTTATGGCAAAGTGTTTGAGTCAGTAGACTGTCATCTTGGGCAGTCTTGGTCATTTTGTAGGTTTTTGCTCGGGTGTGTGGCAGTGCTGGCAGAGCTGGGGTTGGGAGCAGGACCGGCACGTTCAGAAGGGGGTTTGTGCCTTTTACAAAGGTGGTTGTTGATTAGATGCCTTGAGCGCGTAACTCGTTCATGTACAGAGGGCAGCAAAGGCTCATGACACGGATTTCATAAAGCTGCTCAGTCCCACAGCAACTGAACACATATGTTCTTGTCTTTCATTCCTTGGGCTTAAACTGTTAGCCAAAATTTGGGATATTTTTGGTTATTCCCTCCAGTAGTGGAAAAAAATATGATGGAGTCAGATGTTTCTCTTGGTATGTCTACCCAGCATTATGCAGACAGGTCCAAATTTATTTTGCCTGCGTCTTGAGCAATTTGCCTTTGAAGAAGAAGCTGTGTGGCCGTATTCACAGACCATGACTTCTGTTTTGAAACCACTTTGCAGCTGTTTGGCTTCCATCACTGGTGGGGTAACACTGCCTTTGATGAAATCTCGTAACAAGAAAAGCTTGCCCAGAAGTCCTGTTTCCCAGAGATATCAAACAAGAGGCTGTGTGTCTGCTCGCAGTCCTGACTCTCTTGTGGCCAGCACTTTGCCCCAAAAGACATCTCTCAAAGTGGCTGTTTCAACAATATAGTTGAAATGATGTAACGTCTCGATGCAGCTGAAAGAAGACAATCTCTGTCTTGTTTCTTCCCTCTCCAGGTGATCCTACCCTTTTTGTACTTGCATGAGCATCTTCTGAGATTTCCTTGCCAGTCTGGGGGAAAACCAGTGCAAGAAAATAGAGTTTTTCCACTGGCTTAGCAATTTGGATCTGCACACCATAAGGCCAAGTTAATATGGAAGCATCAAAAGTGTCAGATGGGATCTACAGCTGGTAAAAACTGGCAGTGATGGCATCACCTCTTTTGATGGTGGTAAATCAATAGATTAGCCCTAATATCACCATATTGTGGTTTATGCTTGTAGACACATAAGCATCTTCTGGATTAAATTCGGGGATGATGAAAGAAAACAGATTTGATTTTATTTCTTCTCCTCAAGTGAGCAGTCCTGCTGGGTGCAGGGAAAACTAAGTGTCATTACCGAAATTATCAAAACTGACCTGATTTCAGAATTTTTCAGGAACTCGAACCAGCCTCCTTAATAACAACAAGAATTTCAGAGTTCTTGCTCCCAGTTTGTGCAATATTTTCTAAGCAGGAGCTTTCTATCAGGTTAGCTTAGTTTTGTTTTCTAGTTCTACACACATCTCTAATCAACCTAAGCAACACAAAGTGCTTATGATTTGAACGTAAAGCTATGCAAATACCAGCACCTGGCTATTTTTTTTCTCTGTCTCTCTCACACACTCCCCAATTTAAGGCTGTAGAGATAAGCATGTCCTTGAATGCATCAGCACAAGCTACTTTAAAGGCAATGCCAATGCACATATCTCAATATGAGCAAGTGCTTGGGGGCTTGCCGAGGACAATTTGTAGAGTCATGACCCAAGATAGCTTTGAACCCAGATATGTTCAACTGGAAAATAAAATAAAATTAAAGCAATGGCTAGAGGCATTAGGGATAACCATTCCCACTAAGAATTTGGCCTGGTTTTGCAGTTGCTTGAACAGATCTGCAGATTAACATGGAGAGAAATATGTGCTCTCTGAATCCTTGAAGTCAAGAAATAACGGTGAGATGATGGGGCCTTGGAAGTCAAGGTAAATCAAGACATAAGCGAATTGCTTCATTTCTGTAAGGGACCAGATTGAGCAAGCTGGATTCTAATTTCTCAGCTGTCCTGTGGTCTGAACCGTGTGGCCCCTGCAGTACATGCTGGGGACAACAAAGTCTGCCTTCCCTTTTCAGCTGGCTGGCTGATTGATTCATTCCTCTTCTTTTTTTCAGACCAGGCTTCTTACATGGTTTGGTGAACATCTTAGTCAGTGTCTGGTACCTCTGTCGATTTGGTGTGTGTGTCTGTGCGTGCGTGTGTGCGTGCATGTGTATTGCACTTCATCTGCCTGATGCAATAACATCCTGGGGGAATGTGCAGGCTGTAAACTTCTTCATAACATCCTGTTCCTGCAACTTGGAGATATTGACTCGGAAGGGAAACAATGGCATGAATAAAATAAAAATAAAAAAAGTTAATTATCCTTTGTGTTTGTAATTTAATTAAAGATGCAGTAAAGTTTTACTGTTTTTCCAGGTGATGATGTTTAGGGCTCTGAAAAGCTATTTGTGCTGGTGAGATTAAAGTGCATTTTAAAATGTTCCCCGAGCACTTTCACATTTGTTGATAGATTTTTAAATTAAACTTTAAATTGTAATCTAAATTACCTCCAACAATTCATGGTCCCTGTAATGAACTCCCACCATTCCTGCTGTCATCTGACTATGATATACTGTAAATGGTAACTGCTCAGGGTTTTACTGAATAGTGCTTTAGTATTACTGCACTATATTAGTTGTGTACAACCCTCAAATAGAAACCAAAGCACAACGCAGGTTTGGTTTAGCATAGTAACTTTATTATTTGCTAGTCTTTAGTCTTAGTGAACACTGCTACTGCTAATCATTTGGGACCTCATAGAATATACTTCCAAATAATTTTTTAGGCATTCCTGTCAAGGTAAAAGTATTTGCATTTTACCAGCCAATGAGCTTTTGGACATTAATCCTTAATAGGTAAAATAAAACTAATTGGGGAATATGAGTTCAAGTGCTCATTCGTAAAGTGACCATGGCTCATTGGCCCCTGAGGCACAGTTAGAAAAAAATACTTTCCTAAATGATTAATGTAGATTCAAAGAGAAAGGGAAGATTGCAGAGGGATAGTGGAAATAATTCACTGTGGGCTGCTCCATCATATGATGGCGAGACCAAGTGATTTCCAAGAGCAGAGCAGAGTAGAGGCTAACTTGCAGATCACTGTTTGACCCTGGTAGATCATACTACCTGAGGTTCACAAACCTGTTCCTGGGATGAAAAGACATAGTCCAAATGTAAGCTGGTTTAAAATCCACAGGAAACTCTCAAGGATCTCAGACCATTTACAAATGTGGAAAATCAGAATAAATATTTATTCCCACAAAATAAATAAATATTAAAAAAAAACCCTAATAAAAAACCCCCACCAAATCTGAGAGTAAAGGTCCTAGGGAAGAGCAGAAGGAGAAAACAAGCAGACATAGGAGTGCTTTGCTGCAGGAGGGTGTCCTGTTAGTTTCCAGCAGTCTGTCACATAGGGGCTTTTTGACACAGGGTTTTATCTGTCTGCTGGAAACTTCTTGCACATTTCTTCCACACAGGTACAAAAGCTGTACAGGCCTCAGCTTTTGGTTTCCATGAATTCCCTGTTTTAATTGCATTTTATGTGAAATGAAAACTGGCTTGTTTGGTTACATTTGATTTTGTAGCTCTCCTGCTATGAGAAAAACGAACACTATTTGTGTTTCCTGTTCACCTTTGCCATTCGTCATCATTCAACGTGTCAACAGCCATGCTGGCAAACATGACCATTAGGTTTACTGCTTTTCCTTAATTCAAAACCCTCTTTTTGGGTGAGTACTATTGTACTTTTCTCCTTCTATCCCTTTCTTCCCTAAACCCCTCTGCTGTTTTGCTACTTGTAGAGGAATGACAATGTCTGTGGTGCCGGAATGCCACAGTCCCTGCCTGCTGGGCTGAGCAGCTCCCTGTATGGTTTTCCTTTTTTTTCCATGTGGGTTTCCTTTTATTCCCTCCCCATCTGCCTCTCACCATCTGTCTCCTGTCTACCAAAGGTAGATTGTGCCAAACTATCCTGATAGTTTCCTCTGATAAGGTAGCTGATTTTTGAGTCAAAGGAAATGCATTAGATACCGTCTACCCAGACTTCAGTAATGCATTTGATACGGGGTAATGATCAGTTGAACTGGAGGAGAGGGGAATGAGCAGAAGGATTAGAGGGTGGGTCAGGAGCCCACTGAAGTGAGACAAAACTGAGAAGTCTTAAGATGGGAAGTGCTGACCTGAAAAATGGTCACTCAGCAATCACTTCGAGACTGGATCTTTTTGAATATTTTCACCTGTGACTGTGGCAGGAGAAAGGCAATAAGGAAGAGGGGTGATGGTGATGTTTGCTGATGAACCAAAACTAGGAGCCAGCAATAGTCAGGAGGAAGATCAGAGTATCATAGATAAATAACTTCATAACTTTTGGACTGGAGGTAGCAGTGAAATGGAACAGAACACAAGGTCATGGCTAGGGAATGGGAATGAAGACGTCAATACAGTCTGGGAATGACAGAGGAGGCTGTGGTGATGGTTGGTCACAGAGATGCAGGTCTTGAAAAGCAAATGTTCTAAAATTACCAGTAAACCCCAGCTTCCAATAGACAAAAACGAGAGTAAGTGAAGATCTGGATGGTTATGTCAGTCTATCAGTGTAAACACCTTGCTAGGAGCTGAAGCTGAAGAGGTATTGTGACACATTAATGTATTTGGGTGGAAACCTAGACTTCAGAGTATCTTTGTAGTGGTCTACAAGCAGAACAAAGGCAAAAAAGTTTTAAGATAGTTATTGATGATTGAGAAATGACACTGTTGCCTGTGAAGTGAGGCATCTCCAATCCATGATCCAGGAGATCTCTTCCACTTAGATTGCAAGCAAGTGCAGTGATTACCTCTTTGTTCTCTGTGCCCCTAATCCCTGGTGATGGCTTGGAGTTGCCACAAAAATACTGTAGGGACAACTGAGGCACAGAATCGACCCATGACGTGGGCATTTTAAGTAGTGCCCACTAGGCTGAGAAAGAAAGTATGTGTGGGAGGGGAAAAAAAAAGAGACCTAAGTGGATGTAAGATGGCAGTGAACGGGAAAGCCCACTCACCTCATGACCATTTATTCAGATTTCTTATTGGGTTTTCATTTATTATGCAAAAAATCTGACCAACCACGAAACAAGAAAGAAAAAACCATGTTATATGATGAAACCTTGAGAGAAGGAGATTCCTACAAAGAGCATGAAAAGCTCTGTTATTATTTGACAGTCATGTAGTTAAATATTAGCAGTGGACAGAGGTGTTCTTGCCTATTACTAATGGAACAGAAGGTGGTTGACCTATAAATCAGGAAGTAGTTGCATATGGAAGTTTTGTTCAGGAAAACTATCCAAGAGAGGTAATTTCCAGGCTACTCAACACATTTAAACTTATTTCTGAGAAAATAGCCATATTTCATGTCACTTTTAAAAAAGAACAAAGGGAATATTTAAAAGTTTCAGGGAAAAAAACCATAACACATAACCTAGATCTGATATAAGGTGTGTGTTTTTAAGATATTTATGGAATTCCATACATTTATTTTATGCAAAAAAGGTATAAGACAAATGGCTTATAGTAATAAATGGTTGAATATGGAAGCAGTTTCTCACTGTTAGCAGTGTGTTTTCAGACAAAATGTACACCATGACCTACTGGCTGGGGAGGAGCACTGGATGTGTTCTGATGAGAAAAGTACAGTGTTCCAGTGAGGTTAATTACCCAGGATAACCTCTTACACCAGTTGCAATGCCTTCTCTATCAATTGAAAGCATTGAATCAAGTCCAGTAATAACATTTTTTAAAAAATTGTGAATTTCATGTGGAGTTTATGGGATGAAATTTCTTTTTAGTAGGTCTGACTGGATTATCTCACTGATACGTAAATATATTTGTTTTTAAATATCTCTGTCTACTGGGGGCCTCTGCATTTATCAGAGTGCAGTTCTGTAAAAAACGTAGGTTTTATTTCCATTTTTCTTCCAATTCAGAAGTTTAAAGGATCATGGCTTTCAGATTGTACTCAATTTCTGCCGTTGGACTCAGAGACATCAGCAATCATTCCTGAGCTCTGAAAAGCAGAGGCCATGCTAAGCCATCCTCTGTACCTACACTCTGCAAGAGACAGAGAGCAGAATGCTTCTTTTGTGAAGAAAGTCAGACTGCAGTGATAAGAAAAACTGATCTAACATGTATTTTGCCTACAGTTCTGTTAAAAAGAGTTTAATATAAATATAAATTCAAGTGAATATCTGCCTTCAACTTCTTTTTGGTTATTTTTGAAAAATAAATGCTGTTATTCCAACTCTGTGTTCTTGATGACAGGCAATTGATGAGTTAATTGCCTTCCAAGTACCACTGAATTGAATAGGAGTGTGCGTGAAAACACCGGGTCAGCCGTGTGAGCAAAGTGTTCATTGTTGACTGCTTACAGAATTCCTGCGCTATCACAGTAAATATTGTTTTCTCCCAAGCTTAAGACAACTCCAGTTTTTCTGTTACACTGGGAAAAGCTACCTTTTTTAAAAAGTAAAATTAATAAAAAAGACAAAAAGACAATGGGAAGGGTGGAGCGTGGATTTGGTCCCCCCTTTCTCCAGTTTGTGAAGTCGAAGTTTCCCCATCCTATGCTACATGCAGACAGACATTTCTCCAATATAACTGTATCTTGAATTTGTAATGTAAATATTCATTCTCTTAAATACATCCAGGGTTATTAATGATGAGAGAGCACATTGAGCATTACCCCTAAAGGACATTGTTTCTTTTTTCCCCATTTCGGAGTGATTGAGAAATGCCCTGCAATGAGTCTGATGAATGAATAACTATTGCTGCTTTACATATTGCTACCTATAGACAGCCGGTCCTAATTTAAGGTAGGAAGCATATAACAAACTTCACAGTGTAAA
>NW_020884947.1:1291445-1325925 GCF_003945725.1 Corapipo altera
GTCTGGTCATCTGAGGACATGCTCAGCACACGTTGCCCACAGCTATGGTCTTCCTCTGTGCCATCTTGTTCCCCCCTCTTAAGTGGAGATTTCTCTTTCAACTGCTCTGGGTGCACTGGAGTCTCTGACATCTTGCAGAAATCCCTGTCCATAGCAAAAGTTTGCTGGGCAAACCATTCCTACTGGTTCCAAGAAATGCATGGCATTTGGGTGCTAAGCACTGAGAAAAAACAGCTGTCTGTAGAAGCAGCACTGACACAAGCTTTGGGTCTGCTGCAGGGCAAATGGGAGAGCTGATATGCTGTGAGTTTGTGTCTTGTGAGTGGAAGTACCTACCTGTCCTACTTATTTATATGCTTTCCACTTATATTGTTCCTTTAACCTGCCACATATATGGGTACTGTCATGCTGCCAGGGAGCAGATTATGAACAGAGAAATGGAGTGGTACAGGGACAGGGATGCAGTCCCAGATCCTGATTAATCAGGTGCATTGGGTAGGAACAGTGGCTGACTACCAGTGCCTGTCTGGGACAGTTTCAGGAGGCTCTTATAATTGCAAATGACAGGCTCAGCCAGCATGGAAGTGCTCTGTTGGCATGTCTTGGGCTGTATCTGTCAGTGCTGGCTTTCCAGGAGCTGGTCAAGGGTGGCTGGTGGCTCCCTCATAACTCTGTGGGGGAGTGTGGCGTGAGCAATAACCGAGGGAGTATAGATTAATACAGAAATTTGCCAGTTAACTACTGCTGCGTGTCAAGGAACTGTGCCTTGTCTAACTGCCCCTGGGGGGGGCATTTTCACTCCTCTTCTGGGAGCATAGGTGTGATGGCCTCAAAATGTTTTCAAAGCAGGGCTGTTCAAGGGCAGAGGTGAGTCACTGCAAGGATTGAGGCAGCTTCTGAGCAAAAAATGTGAGTCAGGGAAGCACAAATCTTCCAGAGAAGTGAGACTGTCCCTCCCATAGTCTTGGGCAATTGGTTAAGAGGCTAATATCCAACTAGTGTAAATAAATATACACATACATATATGAAATATGTGTGTATCTGATTATTCTGCTTCAGACAGGTGGGGAAGGCAGCTGCTAATCATTAAGTTTTAGGTCCTTGTGAGATGGGGTGAGTCACTGGAAGAATACCAGCAGCCAGTGGCTGCCCATATCTAGTAGCTGCAGAAAATCAGACCTTTGCTACCTGGGGTTTTAACAAGGGGTTTCAGATCTTGACTTTAGTACCTCCCCTTTTAAAATTTTGAGGGCAAAAAATAATTAAAAGAGTTACAAAATAATATGTCTTGAAACTCTCAATTTTTATTTAACTGGGAAATTACACTGTCCCCAGAAAAATCCACCCTACAGCTTGTAGGATTGAGCAGCTCTCATGCACCTTGAGCAGTACTGGGAGAAGATGTGAGTGTGCAAGGGAAGAAATGTGATGACAGAAGTCACAGCTGTATTACCTGTTACTCATTCCATGTTGGATTCACCACATCCTTACCACTCCTAACGCACATCAAAAATGTTTAGCACGAAAGACCTGTTTCACTCTTCGGGTTTTCTTTTTTTCTGATCTTTTTGTTGCTTGGTTTTTGCACAGTGTTTGATTTTGGCTGGATTTTGTTTTGCTTCCTGCTATTTGTGCTCCCTGTCACGGGAAGATTGTATTCCAATCCTTAGTGCTTCTGTCTTCAGAGCCTTAATTAACACAAAGCGCTACTGCAGGCAGAAGTCAGCCTGAGAGTTGTTCCAGGGACTTTAGCCAGCACAGGCAGAGCCAGGTTTAGAAAACAGGAATTTGTAACTCCCCAGGCAGCACTCTGTCCTCTGATCTTGCAGACCTTTTTCTGTGCTATAGGTAGCACTTCCTACAGGCATTTTCCAGCAAATTGCTTTACATTTTCCACTGTGTTCATTGTACAGTGTCAGTTCATTAAGGAGGGTAAACTCCAGCACCGCAGCTCTTTGCTCAGTCAGCACCTGGGGACTGGTTTCCTGATCTCGCTTTACCAACAACACTTAATATGGTGTTTGGAAGGATGCTAAAAGGCTAACTTTGTCAGCCACCTTTTAATGAATTTTGTGAAAAAGACTAGACCACAGGGGATTACCACCTCCATGTTATTTGTCTTTACTTACACAATGTTAATTTTGGTTTGCCACAGTCTTGACACTACTGTTATTTTCACACAGTGTGACTTCATTCAGTGCAGTAGGGGATAACATCAAGTACAGATGTGGAAGAAATACAACACTGTTAAACCTCTAAAGCAATTGTAAAAACAGCTTTAACCCAGTAAATCAATAATTTGATAATTACTGTGAGCTAGCTGACCTCTGTTTAAAATACAGAAATAGCAGGGAACATGTTCCTAATAGCAATGAATTCAATAGTTTGCTGCAGTTTTTCACCCAGTATGTGATGTGAACACCTCCAAATGGGATGGCAAGCCAAAACATGGAACAATAGACAAAACCGAGAAGACAAGTTTAGAGAATTCCACTTCCTTTTTCTTTAGCTCAATGGCTTGTTTGTCCAATAAAAATGTAAATCCTCTCCAAGCTTTCAGAATTCTACATTATGGTCCTTGCTGTAATGGCAAAGGTAGCCCTACCAGGACATCACTTTAAAATAGATGGTTCTTGTAAAACTTCTGGTGCAAATACAATTGAGATTGAATTTAGTACACAAGCCTAGAAGCCACTACTAGATCTCATAAACCTTTACCCAATAATAGTGACATTTCCGTATTTTTTGTCTTTGTATCTCAGTTGAAAACTTAAATAATAATGAAATACACTATAATACACTAGAAACCTATTTCTAAAGTTTGGTAGTCATCACTGGGCGGTTGATTCCCAGGAAATCCTTGGAAGTGGTTGAAGTGTTCAATGGAAATCTTATAGATTGGTTCCTGGACAGTCTTGTACTTGTAAGAGGCAGCAAAGAAGCCACAGAGGTGTTTTCAAAAGAAGCATTAAAATGCACTGAGGGATGGAGTTTTTCTAGTGCGATAAACCTTTAGCAGAATAGGTGGGACCTTGTTTCTGAGCTGCTAAAGAAATCTGATTTTGCCTCACTGGTAAAGGGAAATCAGTAGAGTTATTGGTGGTCAAAACAACATTTTCAAAGGTAATGGTAGAAATCTAACCAATAATCTTTTTTTTTGTCATTGATTTCATCTGTACCTGCACCTCTATAATTTCCCAAAACATCACTGATGATCTACAGAGAACTGTGGGCATAGAGGTCCTTCACCAGCTACTTCACCAGACGTCACCTCAACTCTGCATACCCAAAATATCACTCTGACTCTGCATGCTCCACACATCACCCTAACCTAATGTTCCCAGCACTGCCATAGGTGGCTGTTTGCAGGGGCAACATATGATAAACGTGATGCTGTTAACATCCAAGAATGAAAGTTAGGAGACACAATTCCGTCTTGTATTTCCTTGCACCTACATTTCTACCATGAACCACTCTCTTCCAGGACATATCCTGGCAGTGCCACCACTGTTGAAGAACTTGAGGCATGAAGGAGACATTGAGACACCAGTGCCATTTTAGATGCTGCAGGGTTTAGTTGTGAGACAGAAAGGAAGTTTAAAGTCATTTTTAACCATAACTTTTGAAAGGCATTTTAAAGCTGTTTTGTTAGTCGATTTGCCATTACAACTCAATAAATTTTTAAACGCTTAAAGTTCTCTTTTTCAGTCTTAGAGAGCGATGCACTCATTTTTTTTTATTTTTTTTTTTTAAGGGAATATGGTGGCGCCTGCTCCTACCTGAATGGCGTCAGGAAGGTTGAGGTATTCAAAACAGACTGCTATCCTGTGGTGACGTAGTCTGCTAATACCTTGCCGCTTAGACACCGGTCCGCCGTTGGAACGCAGACTCTCCTCCGTCTGCGCCTTAGGACTGCTTATATCTTCACAGAAGAGTTCAGACAATCGCTGCCTCACCACGAGGGTACCATTTACTGCACACACAGGAGAAAAAGCTAAAGATGTTAAGAGACACTTTTCCTCTGCATTTGCCATAATGGGCATTCCAAAACAAATTAAGACGGATAATGCCCCGGCACACATTTCTGCTTCCCTTAAAGAATTTTTCAATATGTGGGGAATAGTTCACACCACTGGCATTCCTCACTCTCCACAAGGCCAAGCGATAGTAGAGAGAACTCACAAGTCTTTAAAAGATATGCTGAAAAAAACAATAAAAAACAACTGTAGGTCTCTCTCCATCAGAATGTTTAAGCAAGGCATTGTATGTCCTCAATTTTTTAAATAGGCTGCATGAGGATGTTTCACCTGTTGGACATCATTTTGGAGCTGGAAAATTAAAAACAAGGGAAGCTAAGGTAAAATACAAGGGTATCCTGACAGGAGAATGGCTCGGTCCTGTCCCTTTAATTTTTTGGGGAAGAGGACATGTTTGTGTCTCCACAGGAGCAGGTCCAAGATGGATACTGTCCAGACTAGTAAGAATCCACCAAGAAGTTTCCCTCCCAGCTCCACCAGCAGCAGCAGGGTATCTGAAACACGTATGTGGGGCTAAGAGATGGGACAGAGGACCCACAGGAGATCCATTGCTTCCTGCAACCACATCTGGAGGCAACATGGGATGCCCTGAGATGTATAAAATAGCACTGAATACCAGCATTGCTTCCTTGCAGCATAGACTAACCACAGTGTGGTTATAAAATATTTCTATTCTCAAATGCCTTCATTTTTCTTCGAACTAATTCTGCACTGCTCAATAGCAATTTATAAGGCAATACAGAATCACGTAGATTCTGATTTGCCGGTATCTTTGTGATTCTTCAGCTTTGGATGCTACATACATACATATCTTGGTAAAAGAAAACATAGAATTTTAAGCTAAAGCTTCCATAACAAAGGATGCAAAATATGTTATCTCTTACTCTTCATACTCTCAGGATCACTTTAAATGTCCTTTGATCCTCCAGAATATTTGTTTTCAGGGCCAAATATCACAACTGAACATAGTAAAAGGTAGAAAAAATGTGTAAAACTTTAGAGAAACTAGGCTTGAAAACATTCATTTTGCTTTTGTAACACTGTCTATAAATCCTGCACAATTTTCTTTTATGCAGACACCTGATCAATTACAGGATCAGGTATGAAATAGGGAAGAATATACCCTCAAAACAAATTATGAAAGAAACTCGGCTCTTTTGCCCTTACAGTCTATTTTTAAGTATGAAAAATTGCAGCAGCTAGACTTTTCTGGAATCTACTATGTCTCCTGTATTTGATGCCTTTTCTCTGCATAGTAATGTGTCTTTAAAAAAACCCCACTGATATATGTTACAAGGAGTGTATCTCTTTCACTGAGACAGAACATTTTAATTTCCCGACACCTTTTAGTGATTGCTTCAATTTCCGAAGATTTTGATAAAATCATGTGGTTTTAGAGTATCAGGATTGAATACCCTGCTCCAGCAGCAATTTAATGAAATGCTGTAGTTTCACAGCATTTCATTTGACATAACCTAGCTCAGAGGTCTAATAAATGCAGTGTGATAAATGTTGGAGCTACGATTGTAAAAATATACTAGTAATTGGGTTAATATGCCTTAAAATACTACCCATCAGTTATCTTTCTCCTTGCAGTTATATGGCTTGCAGTGTAAAGACTGAGCAATGCAGTTTACTCTTTTCCCCTGCTATCTCCTTTTCTTTCCTGCTTTTGTAAGTGTTCCTTTTTTTAAGCATTTGATTATAGTAAGCTGTGTGTATTCTCTTACAAGCGACAAATTCTTCTTCATACCCTGGAACCTTTTTCTAAGCTCCTCATATGCTTTTCACAGTCATCTGGAGGAAATTTAAGAACATAAGACAGATGCTTCAAAATGAAAGACAAATATAAACAAGCATGCAGAATACATCAGGAGACGCAAAGGTGGGTTTTGACAAGTGTTATTTTCCTTTATTGTATCAGATGTGTTTCAGTAATAAATAATAGAGGTATAAGAGTTAGGTGATTAGAACCAGCAATACATTTTGGCCTTCTAATTATCAGTAGTGTGTGTGTATCTATAGGTATGTGTTATATCACAACAATACCACAGGACAGAAACTCTTCTGCTGTAAACTGGTACTTTTGCATACTGTGCTTAAGGAGAGAGAGTCAGAACTGCTTTTCAGCTAAAATCTGATGTTTGGTGTGTTTCCCCAGACTGGATATGTTCCTGTTAATTTTCAGCATACGGATTGGAATTTCAAGGACAACTAATTAATCTGCAATTATCGTTTCAAGCAACAGGCAAATATCCATACCTCCTGCTGGAGTCTGAAATCCTTTGTCAGTCTTTGAAAACAGCTGTGTTAAGATATACAGCTGTAGCTGAAATATCACCGTGTGGAACTGCTGCCTCTGGGGATGTGTGTGTGTGTCATTGCTCGTTGTCCCTGTACTTATAATTTTGCTGTATATACATTGCATATGCATGTGGGTGCAGTGTGTTGTGCAAATAGTGCACGAGACAGGGCTGAAGTGGAGGAGCATGCTGCTCTTTCCATAGCATCCAGCTTGGAAGGAAGGGTTAAGATGAGGGAGCAGAGCCAGGGCTGTGATAGTATCTGCCACATTGTATAGGATAACAGAGGTGAGGGAATGGAGAGGCTTCTGAGGCCATGAGAAGACAGTGGGGAGCCATTTGACAAGCTAACCATGAGCTCTAACAAGGGCAGAAGAAAATCAGCCTGCACTCTACATACCCTGGGGGTAGCCAAGCCATCACTCCCATCTAATGGCCAAAGATTAAAGAGCCATGAAATAGCTGTAAGCATGGGACTCAGTTCCTATGTTCAAGCAGTACAAGTTCACACATTTCTTTCCACTGCTGCCATAGGTGAGTCTCAGTGGTCAGTGCCTCCCAAGGCTTAACACCAAATAATAAGGATTACTTTCTGTAGGGCATGTAATTGAAACACTTTGTGGTCATATGAGAATAGCCACATAAATCCATCTTTCCCATGATTTACAGAGCTTCTCTACACAAGGGGCCAGCAGGTGGCTTTTAAGGTTCCCTGTTCTACACACGTGCCTAAATCTACCATCACAGTCAAGTGAAAATGGGCAAGATTCAGTGCTGGACAGTAGCTCAGCAGGTGCATAATGAGAGATTACAACTTCAAGTGCAGGGCACAGGAGAGATTTGTCATTGAGAACTTCTTTACCAACTGTCTCTCTTCATTAATTAGAAAATATCTTTTCTTACCTTGGAGCAGATTTTAAAAGCCTGATATAGCAGCACTGATGTTTTCTCTATTAAGAGTTTGCAACTGGACACTTGGACCTATGTAGTTAAACTGGTGCATAGTCCAGAAAGTCCAAACCAAACAAAGTGTTTCTTCAACTCAAAGGACCATTCCAGAGATGGTCAGAAACTGTAGGCAATCAAAGTGAGAGGAAGCTCATCCATGGCCATGGAGTTATGCCTGATGTTTTTCTAATAAGAATGACAGAAATCACACACTTGAGGGCTTAAAATTTGTCTTCTCATTTACACTGTGTCAAATCTGTCTTTGAGGAGGGTTTTTTCCTCACTTAGCTCCAGCTATTTGACTGAGACTTTTCTCTTTGTTAGGCAGTCAAGCCCCCATTATAGTCACAGGAAAAATCTGCACCTCCCAAATGCAGTTCAACCTGTTCCAACATTGCTCTGAGACAGGCAGGATGAATCACAGAACCATTTAGATTGGAAAAGACCTCTAAAGACGTTGAGTCTTACCATTAACCCAGCATTGCCAAGTCCACCACTATGTCCCCAGGTGCCACGTTTACTTGTCTTTTAAATACTCCCAGGGATGATGACTCCACCACTTCCCTGGGCAGCCTGTCCGAATGCTTGACAAACCTCAAAGTGGAGAATTTTTCCCCTTGTATCCAATCTAAACCTCCCCTGTTGCATCTTGAATCTATTTTCTCTTGTCCTATCACTTGATTCTTGGGAGAAGAGATCAATGCCCAGGGTCCAGAGATACAACTTTTAGAAAGTAAAAATTAGGTAAGATGTACCTAACTGTGCTTTGTCAGAGTAGTTGCGCCGATATTCTTTGCTAACGAAGTGAGTTTTGCAGAGAGAGGATTTATGGTTTCAGAGCCATTACAGAGGTTCCTTGGGCAAAGGAGTCCCTGAGGACATTCTTGCATTAGACAGTTGTGACAGGGACTTTTTCTGGGATAACTATGCAGGTCATTCAAAGCCCCCGTGTGTCCTCTCATTTCAGCAAAAGTGTGTAGCTTGCTCCTGTGAAGCACTGGATACCTGTGTGATGGCATAAGACAGCTCTGGTTCAAAGAGGCAGGATCCAGCCCTTCTTGTTGCATGCAAGGGGTAAAGTAGGAAATTGGTAGGGATAGGGTAGGGTAGAGTAGGGTAGGGTAGGGTAGGGTATGAAATGGCATGGCATGACGTGATATGACTTGACATGGATAGACTGTTGGACCCCTGGGGAAAGGCCACGCTTTCATCTCCTGATGCTTTGGCAGCAGATGCCCCACTGGTAGTTAGGCCAGACCTAGGGAGTCTCTTCCAGCTCTCATTTCCACGCCTTCTTCGAGCTTTGAAGCCACTGGTCTGCCTTTCTGCTGTCAAGGAGCCTGGGAGCACATTTACATTTTCTGAATAGGGCAATTAGTGCACACTTCTTTCCCTGTGTCACTCGCACCTGGTCTCTGACATTCGTGCCTCATCACTACTAATGGCCCAGCCATTAGTGATTATTACTGGTCATTGTTTCTACCCCGCTGACGCCCCCCCCCCCCCTGGTAAAAGCACCCTCCTGCCTTCCCCTCCAGCCCGGAGCTTGATGTTAATAGCCCAGTTTAATACCAGAACCTCTGAGTACATAAATAAAACCAGACAGGCCCTACCTATATTTTATATGGCTAGTGGGAGATGAATACATGCTTTTTTGATTATGATTAATGCTGCTGTTTATTATTTTTATTGCAGCAGTGGTTTAAATATCATGTCCTATCTAGGGGCAGTAAAAATTCATCGGAAAAAGATGGTTTCTGTTTCAGGCAGATGATACCCCAGATCATTGGAGCATTGAGGATCTGGACCAGCTTTCTTCTTGAACAAATAAGTACAAAGAAAACCTAAGGACTCTTAGGGGTGAATTCAGAAAGTTTATCAGATTATATAGGGGGTACCTACATAGAGTTGGTTATGGTGACTCCAAAGATCACTTTTAGCTCTATATGCTTATGTTTTTCTGGGCAGGAACCACCATATTTTCTGCTCATCAGGAGATAAAACCCTTGTGTCTGCTGTGTTGCAGAAGAAGGTGCTGTGTTAAAGAGAATAAATAGTTTTAATATTATAGCTCATTCGCTCTGCTGTCCTGCTTTGGCTAGAGAGTGCGATTCCTGAAGGGATAAGGTCCGAGCATGTATGAGTAAGAACAGCAGGAATTCACTTTCATTTTTTACTGCCATTTATTTTTGCATACATTAAAGATTCATCTGCAAATTTCTTTTCAGCCTCAGCCCACTCGTGAAGCAGATTTTTAGCCAAGTTCAGCTGAAAATAACTTTGTTTTTCCCGATGGCATTTGGTCTTCTTTACCAGTACACTCAGAAAATTCACTCCTGGCAGTCTGCTCCTCCTGTGCTGTCCACCACCTGACGGATAGTGTGGGACCACAAGAAGATTCCAGCCCTCTAAGGCTATTGTAGTACCCTGAATCAAGCTGGTTAAGCAGATAATCTTCTCAGGGCCTTTCTGGAGGGAACCTATCTTTTCTGAAATTTATGCTGGTAAATTATGCACTGGTGATTGTCCGAGGTCCAGCTCACTGCTCTACCCTCTGCTCCAGAGACAATTAAGCCCTGTGTTAAGGGCTTTTTTAAGAATTTGCTGTAAACTGTGTCACAGGATTTGTGGATGGCCCCTATGTTGATTTGGATTTTACCTTGAATGAATAATGTTATCTGTATTATAGCTGTCACAGATGAAAAAACAACTTCTACAGATGAGTGAATCCATTTGTTGGTTTATGGATCCCAAATCCTCCAGGGCAACAAATCCATCTGTCATTGCTGAATGCCTGTGTTTTATTTGGTGCTGTGAGTCAGCTGACAGGTATTAAAATGCACATGGAAGTGGACAGATCCTTGCTGACTTTCCAGCAGAGGAGGCCCATGGGTGTTTTTATTCCAGCACATAGGATGAAATAACATAAAGTCAGGAAATCCATTCCTAAGGGGTAGTACAAATTGTCTGAGCTAGTAAGACATCGATATTTGGTCCATGGGCCTTTGACCTAACCATCTGCCTAGGTCATCCTAGCCCACTGTTTACTTCCTTTTCCTTACTGCTCTTTTCTTTCCAGGTGGATGCAGCTCAGGAAAACTGCGTTTTGTGGGCCAGCCTCTTTTGTTCCCCTTTTCTGTCCTTTCTTGTTCTTTGTTTTTACTTCTCCATTCTCACTTCCTTGTTCATGCTGGCGCACCTCAGGAGGAGCCAAAAAAACTAATTAGGTGAAAACACAGTTTTAGGGAGTTTCTTTATTTGTGGTGTTTTCAACTAAGAGGAGTCCAATTTCTAGGCACCTGTTTCACTAAAATGTGTTTATTGGGCAATTAAACTGTGCCCTTTGGATGAGGAGAAATGAAGTTCCTTACATGGGGCTTTAGGCACCTACCTTAATTAGTTGCCATTCCAGAACTCTTTCTGGGATGTCTCCAGATGCTGAGTCAAAGCAATTTAATTTGCTTCTTGCTCTGCATCACTGTCAGAAGAGTCTGCTTTTCTCCACTGACCAAAAAGAAAGCCCAGCTAATTAAGTGCAGCATCTACAGCCGGGGGGTATTACCCCTGATTTGACAAGCCCACACCCACAAATCAGATAACCTCAGTTACACTGTCTAGAGCAAAAGCAAAATAATACACCAACTCAGCAAGTTAAGACCCTGGTGCAGACAAGGTTTGAGAACAAAATCTGCAAGGTCGCCATTTTTTATAAATCTCTGCTGAATCATTACGTGTGTCCTTGGGTTTGAGCTCAGGTTTGGCCATTCATGGTCAGTACCTGATGTCCTGCAGAACCAGGTGGAAAGAGGATTGCCTTTCTAGAGAAATTAAACCCACAGTCAAGCAGGGAGTGCACTCAATCCAACTTCCACAAAAACTGGACTTGTCAGACTCTCTGTTTTTGTTTTTATACCTTCAATGACTAAATTTTGAGAAGGAGAAAGGCCCAAATGACCCATTCAGAGATATGCCCTTCTTTACTGACTTTTAACCCAAACAAGACACCCTCATCTGAAGAACAAAGATTCCCTCTCCTTTTGTAGAATCCATCTCATCCCAACAAACCCTGTATTTACAGCTTCCTTATTACCACTGGTTATTGTTTAAATAAAGCATGCATTCTGGTAAATAGCAATTGCTCAAACATAAGCAGCTTTAAAGGCAAGAAGTAACCCTTCCAGTCTCTAGATGAAGGATGATTTGAAATTAATTGATGTGTTCTGACTGGTGAGTCAGAATAATTCAGTTCCCCCCCCACCTCCAGTGTTAAACCAAGTCAATTTTTTCAAACCATATTTGATATCTTATTGTTTATTTTCGGTCAGCAGACGGCAATTTTCAAGAACTGCTCTTGATATACAGCTCAGATATCTTACAGGTCACATGTCATTCAAGAAAGGTCAATGATTCATTTAAAGTTTCATCATTCTTCACATAAACAGGCAAACAGCATTTCATTCACAGTGCAGAATTTGTGGGGGTGATAGGCCCCTGTAACAGAGTCTATGGAGTCTTATTCCCTGCCTAAGAAAGAGTGAATTGACATCATCATTACCTTATCATATATCTTGGATGCATTCCCAATAAAAGTATCTGTACCTAAACAGATTTTCATTTAGGGTCAATTCTAAGGAGTTTTTAGATATGTTTCATCCCCGATTTTTTCTCATCATTTGTAAAAACCAAAATATTATTAACTGATTATACCTTCCTGGGTTATTCAGTCAGAATACTTGGAGACAAATATTACAATCAAGCAATAGTGACATATACTTCATTGGCAATTGATTTATAACTGTTTGTTAGTGTTAAATCAAGATTTCTGCTGTTGTTGATCCCTTTAAAAACCATACTTTCAGTAGAAAATGCACATTTAAAAAGCAAATTTCTTATATCTAAGCAATAATACCTGAGTTATTTAAACCTGAAAGACTTTTAACAAATAAGATGTAGTTTTCATAGGGTAAGTGATCTATTTTCTATTTTCTGTCTGTGCTGTCCTCAGTACAGCATTTCAAGCTAGTAAATTCACTGAGTAGCCTTCATGAAATAAATAATAATGCCAGCTTCTCATTCTGGATCCAAATGAACCTGCCTAACCATCACCTTAAACCATTTTAATTGGTGTTTTAGAAGCAAGTTTCTTATCAGGAGTGAAAAAGCAGGTCTAAAAAAAGAAAAGTAATAAAGATAGTTTTAAAAAACATTGCTGATAGTTTTAAAAAACATTGCTGACTACTGATGTCGTTCTGCTACCATTAAAGATTTCCAGATGCAGTATTGAAGCAAGACATTAATCTGCTTTATCTGGACCTTTGGCATCAATGGGGCTTTACAGTGTAGTCTGTGTGCCTAATTCTTGCACATCAGTGTATTGGTAGGCATCTGCTGCATCTCTTGGAGTCTAAGTACTTTTCAGCACCTATTCCTTCTTGCTCAATATCACCCGTGATCCTTCACACCAATGCAATCGTTTGAAGGCAAGACAGGAATCAGGAAAGCTTTGAAAATTCCATCCAGTATCTTCTGTCTCATTAGCTGTCAAATGTCTTTACAAATCTCACTCTTAGCACTTATAAGTTAGTGGTGAGACTGCCCTCAACTGCAGAAGAGGTTTGCAGTGTGTTCTGCACCAACTGATTATGAGAGCAAAAGTGTGAACAGCAGAAGTTACAGAGGTGTTCAGTCAAAGATCTTGTCCCTGTACAATCCACACTGGTAGTGCAGAATAGAAGATGAATTAGTAATAGTGGTCATAATTTCCAAATTACTCAGCAAGTAGAGATTTCCAGCGAGAATAAAGGAGTCCTGCTCGCTGACACATGCTGAACATTCCAGCCCATGGTGCAAAAACATGGGTTAATATTTTATTCTTGCCTGTGTTTATATTATGGAACTAGATTATCGCTTGAAACTCTTCATATCTCAGTTTGTCAAGCAAAACAGGCAAGTGAATAATATAATGAAGTTGCTGTTTTAGTGTTGGGTTCTTTAACCTACTTAGAAGGCAGACACTTCTAAGACATCTTTGGATATTTACCATCATGTGCATGTGTTCCTGGAAAGACAGTTGTAGAAACTAATACTTAGATCTTGTCCCTGGAAGTATCTGAATTAGCTGCCAGCATCTAAAGGGGGTTGATCAGAGAGTCTTTCCATCAACTCATTGTGATGCATTTCATCCCTAGAGACTGGGGCTGTTGTGTCTTCCATGACAGCCCTGGGACAAGCCAGGTGGGGGCTCATTTCTTGGTTATTTGGGTTCCTCAATTTGTCATTGTACTCCTGTGCTATTTTTGTGTGTGGGGAGATGATCCTTTCACATGACATAACACACAAGTCCAGTGTAATTCTTGCAAAGAAGGTAGCATTTATGCTGCATATGCTCCAAAAATTGTTTAACTCAAGAGAAGTTCAAGATAAAGCTTACTTGTACTTTGGCAGTTACCTGTTGCTCAGCCCATATGCGAACTTCATTTATGGAGAAAGGAACTTCTGTATTGATACTGGAAAGTGTTGGCAGGATTGACCCTTTAGTGAGAGGAAGAGAAAGCAGTTTGCATTTTACAACTTGACAGTGAAAATGACTTTGCTAACTAGGAGCAGAATGAATTTGATAGATTAAACATAACACAGCAAAACATTTACACTTCGTGAAAGTGAAATGAATGAAAATACTTTGGAAAAAGGCTTCTCTTTTCCAAATAGCTCCTTTTAATTTTGGAAGTCAAAGCCAATTTTTCTTTGACATTGCTATTACCCATGAAGGAAGATAGCTTGTTGGGTGGCTTGCGTTAGAAAACCTCCTCCTTGACCTGTAGTGGCTCTTTGCAAGATCTCTAAGTGCACCACAGGAGGCCTTGTGGGTGAAATTTTCTAACTGTAGGATTACAGATATGTGTACATGAATGATTTACAACAAATTTTACAAAATTTGATTCCTGACAATTTTCCACTGTTCAATTTTACAGCATTAAGGAGGTTTTTATCTAGTAAAGCGTGGAAATACATGAAACTTTTGGTGGTGGAAAGCAAATAATAGAGCATTCCTTCACCAGAAAAAGAAACAATTGAAAAAAAAAAAACCCAGACCAAAAAGTCAAAATAATGTTGGGGACCTTTACATAGGAAAAAGTCTTCTGGACACCAGATTACTTCAGATCCTCTGAGATCATAGTCATGTTCTTGAAACTCGATTTTTCTGCTCTTGCTTTATTCTGACTTGTAAGTAAGTGATGATGAGCAGGTCCAAAGGGTTGCCACATGTTAATCATTCCTACAACAAGCAAGGACAAGGGTGTTCACCTGCTCCTGGGGTGGAGTAAGGAGCCTCACCGGAGTCATTCCTGCCTGTCCAAAGAAAATGGAGCATAACAATGGTTTAGCAATGTTCTGAAGGAGTTGCTCTCAGTATCATGATGATGTTTCCTTTGAATGTGAATTTATCTCTTTTTTAGTATTTATAGTTAGTGATAAAAAACAGAACACACATCTGAGGCTGTTAAGTTTTTTTTCTCCAAGTTTGACCACTCTAGGTGATCTCAGTAGGACTCTGTTCTGCTGCCTCAGTAAGATGAGACTCTGAGTGAAGTCAAAATATTGCCTGCTGGAACTATTTCCTTGTATCTCTCTTCAGACACCAAACTAAATAGAAACCAGTAGGCAAGATCCTTAAATTTGCCACCACATTATAGCACTCCTCTCTTTTCTTTCACTGTCCTTTTACTTTTATTTATCCTATAATCCAGAGGGCCTATGGAATAAACCAGCATCAGGGAACCCAGGGACCATTTGTTGCCAACTACAGCTCTTGCCTGGGATGAAAAATTGAAACTGCCTTGCTCCTGGGGAAGGATCTTGTAGTACTTTCTCCAAAAAAAATCACTCTGGAAGTAGTGCTCACTATCCATTGGGATGGAGGATGTGGAGGTAGGGAATGTGTTCATCTCCAGCTGCAACATCAGAGTAACAGAGAGTACAACCTAACCCAGCAAAAACATCATGGTGAACACAAGAGAAAAGTCAAACAGGGCATCACCACCTGACCTCTGTGTTCAGAGGGTGGATTTATCACTCCTACAAAATTTTAATAAAGTAATAAATTACAACCCTTGTAGATTAGCACTTAGAGCCTGGATTTGAAATGACAATACAGGATTGAAGGGCTTTCTGGGCCTTATTATCGATCCACGTGCTGGCCAGTCAGTTAAGAATCATTTTCAGGAACCGGTTCGTTAAGCTTTGAATTTGCATCTGCACACAGAATATGTGTGTGTATTTCTACTTGTGTATAAATGGAGTGACAATGCAAATGACAACATACTGCACTTAAAAATCTGGTTTAATAGGCTTTCAAAATAATTCAACTCCTCACTTGAATTTTGCACTAGGAAGTTCTGCACAGGACATGTGACTGTCATGCATTGTCATTAGAAGGAAGCACTTGATTAGTGAGAAATTTCAGTTAAATCAGTGTTTCACACAGCAGATGACAATTAATGAAGCCTACAAACAACACAGAAAAGGATGTGTGTTAACAAACTCCTCCCGATTTTTGATGGAGCTATTTGGAGTGTACCACTAATAGAATTTAATTTGGTGTTTATTACTAACTCAGCTTCCTTTTGCTGTTCAAATGCAACTGAAAGCAAAGCAAAAAGTGGACTTAAGTATCTTTATTTGCCATCAACATGAAGTGAGGTGGAGGAAAACAGAAAGGGATCTGTGCAAGCAAAGGTGTAATGGAAGATTTCCTCAACTTTGCTCTCTTTCTCTTGTTTTCTGTTTAGGGCCCAACAGTAAAAGAAGTATGAGCAAATATTTCCCCTACTCAGTGGTGTTATTTCTCCAAGAATGTATTTTTTTCTTTTTGGTAACCATCCACTGGGTAACAGCACAAATAACTTGAAATTGTTGCTAAACCTAATTATGCTCACAAAAAGCAAACTCTTATAATTAGCAGAGATCCTTAAGATTGATGCTGATGTAAAGAAGAGCAGAATTTGGCCCATAATGGGTCAAATGTGTACCCTGTCAGCACAGATCACCAAGGAAGAAGCCTGAATTCCTTGTCAGGTTTTTGTTTTAGATTAGATGGACTACAGAGCTCTGGGCCTCCACTAACATATTTGTGTGTATAACCACGGGCAACACACAAACACTGAATAACACCTATATTTAATTTTCTTGGCTCTGATATTCCCTGAAAATTCATATTACAAGACCTTGCTTTATATTGCTCATAATTTTTTTGAATGTGAACTGGGCTGGTTGAAAATTTCCATGCTAGACATTTCTGCTTGCTGTACATTTTGGGAACATTTCAGCTAAAATAGTTGAAGTGCTTCTGAGTGTGAAATTATGGGAAATATACTCTGTGGAAGGTTGGAAAATGTTCCTTTTTAGTGGTTTAGTCGGGAGATGTACCTTCACTCTGGTTTAAAGCACAAGACTGAAAATTAAGTGAGGTTTGCTCTACCTTCAACAGAAAAACCTTAAATATGGTGCAGTGTAAAATTTATGCGAGCAAGCAGAAACTTCTTAGATGAGGGTACTCAGTATTTTAATCTTAAAGGGCAAAGTCCTTTCTGAAACTGTTGGATAGGAGCAGGACTTTCCTAGCAATTTCTTCCAGCACTGCTGGAACAAGATCTGATGGATTTTCTCTCCAGTGCAGGACGTGGACTCAAGTCAATTGACTTGAGCATAGTGAGGAAAGTGAAGAGGATATCCTGTAAGAAAAGCTGAAAGCTGCTGAAAGTGTCTTTGAGTGGGGAAAAAAATGGGAATAGACCAAGAAGGGAGATGATGAATGGGAAAGGACCTGAGGGTTGGAAAATATTATCTAGGCAAGGAGACTAGAATAAGGACAGCGGTGCAAAATCCCCAGGAGCCAGGAAAGGAGACTGTCTTAAAAAGGGAAGCTGTCCACTGTTATATCGCTGAAGGTGTTCCAGGTTCTTATGACAGGAAAGCTCCTGGCTTCTGCTTGATCTCATCAAAGGTCTCACAGGTGCCTCTTCTAAGACACTGCAGCTCCCAGTGCTGCAATCTGCTCCTGGAAATGTCTCAGCATGTCACCCTCACCTTCCCCTGCACAAATGCAAACCAAACTAAACACCGTGTTTTTGTGTCTACCAACACTTGGGCTTTCAGCAAGTATTGATGAAGTTACGGTGCAAAAAGCACTTCCCAGCCTACTCAACTGCTAAATCTTACTGTGGTCATCATTAACTATAATTACCACAAGCATCCAAGGTTGTGCTTGAGACCTGGAGTCCTTGTCTCACTTCTGGCATGCGTATGACACTGTGATTCTTTGTGACGCAATTCTTGCTTTGCATGAAAAGCACTTGAAATAGCATTTCATGCCTAAATTGTGTATTAAAAATCTGTTAAGTTTGAAAAGTCAAATACCGATGAAGAAAATATCACTATTAATTCAATCCCTCCCCAGGAGACAAACTCCTAGGATGAATTCCTTTATCTAGGAACCATTCTGAGGCTCTATTCCCATGGAAGCTGGAAGGCACACATGGAGTGGTGTGAGGGCTTCAAGAAGACAAAAATATTGAGGCACCAAGCTGGAGGATTCTCTTGCTGCACATCTATGTGATGCTGCCTCTGGTAATTCAAAAGAACCACATCCCTGATAAGCAAAGAGCAGTCACTTGAGGCTGACAGAGGTAGTGGCTTCAAAACCTGGTCAATGGAGCTGGTAAGGACTGCTATATGTCCACAATAGACCTCTTCTGCACCAGACAGCAGCTCGTGTTGAGTTCTGACCTTAGCAGCAAGAACCATCAGTTATGGCACCAATCCACCACTGTCAGCTGCTCAGTAGGTAGCACCTGTGCCAGGCAGCAGAACATGTGCACAAAGTGTGGCAGCCACCACATCTGCTCCACAGCACCAGGAGGACCTTTGCTAAGGCCAGGACCTGTGTTGTCCAGCTGAGAACAGGCTTTGACTCCAGATGGGAGCAGAGAGATAAGGAATACACAACTGATAAATGAGGTGGGAGGGTAGCAGAAGCCCTCAAATTGGGTCTTGGTTTAGGCAAATGGAGAGGGAAAATTAGTAAGGAAAACTGGGTAGGAGGACACTTTGTTTTACATTCTGTTCCAGGTCAAATTTCCCTTTAACTTCCTCTGCATTAGCAGAAGAATCATAGGTCTTATATATATTCAAACAACCCTAAATAGGGGCAAGCAGGGGAATAATTCTTTTCTAAGGACGGGATGAGGATAACCTGTAGTAAAATAATCACAGGGTCACCTGCAGAATGAGGACAATAAAACACAATATTGACCAGCTACTCCCTTTGTGCTGAATGAGGCAGGGCTTCTAGGGAAAAATTAGATTATTACTAAAGACTGTGTCATGATGTGCTAGTGACCAGGGCATGTTTGCTCTGGCATTTCCCAATCTTCAAGTGCAATTTTTCAGACTGTTTCATGTTGTGGTGTACACATGCAGGCACATGTATGTAATCACGTTTGTTCACCTGAAGAAACCCACATAATGAAGAGTTAATTCTAATTGTGCTCATACAGATAAAATGAGACTTTGTTCATGCTACCTGCACTACCCAGCCAAAGCCAGTTCTGCAAATAATTTCAAGGTTTGAGTTTAGGCTCAAATATACAAGATATTGCTTTGCATATACAGTAAAATCCTGACATTACTGATAACCACAAGCAGAAATGTGCATTGCAGCAGGACTCAGGGCTTTCAAATATGGTACCAATGATCACACATTCATATTGGACCAATGCCCACCTCTTGTATCTAAGCTTTTGATCTCAATGTTACATTTGGATGTCTGCACAGTTCTATTTACCTAAACTTTGTTATTTTGGGGCTGGTGTCTTAAAGACAATTAGTCTGTCATCACTGTCATTCTCATCAAGAAAAGGTGCTTGAACATGTTTAGCTCCTGAGTCATATATTTTCTCCTGATGATTGGAAAACTGATTAGAGTTCAGTAAAAACAGAGAGGGGAGACTAATCCAAAAGGCTGAAGACATTAAAGATAGGTAGAAGTCACTATGTTCCCAATTTATGAGGATTCTATTCTGAGGCAAAAATTTACTGTAAAACGAAAAACTAATTCAGTTAAAGCAGCTGCTTTCTTGTTTTAGTTCTGAGTTGCTTGAGCTCTTCACCAAACATACCAAAACCTACGTATATACCTACATATGCACTCACAGGGAAAGTTTTCAACAGTGTATTACACACAAGAGCAAGCAGCAGATTGCTTAAGATTACCCCGACATCCTGGACCAGTCTTGGAGCAGTAATATCTTCATGTTTGCTGTCAAGGCCCGTCACCCCGGCTGACCAGCAGGGACGCCGAGGCAACCCACATTACTCAATCAACTTTAAGTGTTATAAATACTGAGGTCCATAAAAAAGTACAATGTAATGATGACTTAAACAAACCCAATTCATCATCCCAGCTGCACACATATCATTTCCCTCAGGGTGACCAACCAACCAGCAGTGAATGCAACCCCGGGCCAGATTCCGATTCCATTTCTCTTCATCAGTTTGACTTTTGGGTTTACCTCCCTCCAAAGGAAAAGAAAGAATATCCCCTTAAAAATGAATAAAAATCTCTCAAATCAAATACAGCTCAGCTGCCCGAGTCCCTTTTTTGTTGTTGTTGTACTCATGTCCATGCATTTTGCCTCTAGTGATATAAAGGGAAACCCTTCAATTTAAAGGTCAAATGGGGGCCGTTTGTTTTAACCCAGTGAACCATGGCAATGGTATTCACATATATTATCTTTTGTCCTTCAACAGTTGTTAGACTTGTAGCCAGAGGGAAGGCTTGGCAGATTTGCTTGCACTGATTTTTTTACGATATAAAAAATACTAAATTTCTGCAGTTAAGTGTCCTTGATTGAGTAATATTCTGAAAATCAAATCGATACCAAATCTGATTTTCAGTCAATGATAAGGTACATTCACCAGCGCTATTAAAGTTTATTGCTTTCATTCATTTAGAGAGGAAAAGTAGAGATTCACAATTCAGCATGGTCTATTCCTCTCCTACCTCCATCCTCTTCAGTATCCCTCCCATGATTTTATGGTTCCCCCTTTGCTAATCATGGAAATGTCATGTAAAACCACAGTTAATTATTGTTCCACTTTTCAATTCCTCTGCCCTCACCCCAAATTCCCTCTCCTTTTTATTAAAGGTTTGCAAATACAGGGTGGGCAACTCAGCAAAACTAGATTAAAGAGAACTAGTACAATGTGCTAGTTAAAGCAAGGTTTCAGCTCCTCTTCATTTCCACACAACTGTGGGAGTAAACCAGTTAAGTCTTGGATTAGTCAATTTTTGTCTGGAATTGCTGTGCATGCCTTTTCTGCTGTTGAACTGCTACTGCTTTTTTTTTTTCCCCAAAGGAGACTGAATTTTAAATCAGTAATTTTTTCCAATAGACACAAAGGAACAGTTTTCAAATTTTAGACCTTTTTCCATCCTCTTGAAGTTAGATGAAAGGAATATAGTAGTCAGGGGGGCTGGAAACCTGCAGCTGGAATCAAAATTTGGCTTCTGCCCCTGCTTGTGTTTGCAATGACATCAAACTGGTTGAGATGCTTCAGTCTGAAGTGGCTTGTCCTAGAAGTTGCCACAGCTCTTGTTTTCAGGCAAAAAAAATGACTGAGCTGAAGATAAACATTCATTTCCGATGAAAATTTTCAATGCATTGGTATTTTCTGGCAAAAAAATCAGTTTGTTAAAATACTTAGTTGATAACGAATGTGAAAAAAAAAGCTGCTGACACTCTTTTCCCCAAGGATCATACAAACAAAATGATAGCACTAGACAAAAATAGAAATGAAAGTGGGGAAGAAACTTGGCTATTTAGGTTTGTTTGCATTAGAAATGCAATTTTTATCCCTTCATCTTTGGAGGTACAACACCCTGTTCCCCCTGTTAATACTGTCATACACTCACTGAAAATAATGTAAATTTAGAGTTATGCTGCAAATTGTTGCACTGTTTATTTTTGACAATGAGCTCTGTGTATAAGATGGGTGAGACACAGTTTGGGGATAAGTTTTCAAGGGGCAGAAATTAAAATAGATCTGCGATGCTCTTTCACAGTCTGCATACTCCACCAACTTGTTTAGTTATATTTTGAATTTCTCTCTGTTGAACCACATGGGTGCAAATCAAATCGCTTGCCAGGAGATTTTTGCCTATTCTGTGGATTTCAAAAGCTATTACTCTGATTAACTTTTAACTGTTTAGGCAATAAAAACACTGTCTTTTTAGGTAGAAATTACGTCAGTATATTAGAGTGGTGGTAGAGGTCTGAGTTGTTCCTTAGCCTGAGGGGAGCACAGAAATTATCATCTTCACCTGAGGAAATAAAAGGCATTAAATTCCCCAGGCAGGGCAAAGTAACAAGTCATGATGAACACACAGAACTGCCCAAGGTGGGTAAATCCAAATGAATAAGGGATGTGGCATTGCAAAAAACTTGATGCCAGTGTGAAATCTGCCTCAAGGTGTGCATGAAGCTGTCGCTGATAATGTCAGAACGGCCAATGCGACACAGATATCAGAGTCAGACGTAGTCCAGGTGCAAGGTGATCAGGAAGCTGTTTATTGCTCTCAAGTGTTTCTTTTATACTCTTTGTACACTATTGTGCCACAACACAATTGGTCAAAAGTCTCAAGCACAAGACACTGCACACACTCTTATTGGTGACGCTGAAGACACTGTGCATGCTGTGACATGCTATTGGTGACACTATACACATTTTGATTGGTGACCTTTGGTCTGGGCTGCATTACGTTTGTTCCGTCCGGCATTACTGTAAATATTTCCTAAAAGTTGTTTAAATTCCTCGTCACTAATTGCCAGGCTGCTGACAGGTTCTCTGTCAACCCCGACGTGAAGCACCTCATAAACTATAGCTTGTAGCAAATACTCTTAAATGACTGCACCTTATTGAAATGTTGAAATTTACTTAATTTCAGGTTGAAGTTCACTGTCTTTGTTCTGAATAATAATTACCATAATAACCAAATTCTGCTTGACATTATTCCCATATCTCCTATCAAGGCCTAGTATCGGTTCTTGGATCTAATTGTCAGACTGAAAATATATTCAAAATAAAAGGCAGATTTCATCAGGTAGAAGCCAAAATTTCTAACTGTTGAATAAGTTTGTGGGGCTTTTTAAATTAACCCTAGAATAAAAAAAAAACTAAGAGGGATGAGATGTGATAAGACAGGGTTTGTGTTGTTCATGTGTATATTTTTCTTTCATTTCAGCTATTTTTCACTTTACCTAGATTTTCTCATTCCCTGAGTATCAGGAAATTCTTAGGGGTTCTGTAGGATCTGAGGAGTTGCAGCTGATACGTTATCCTTTAAGTTGTGCACATTGTAGTTTGTACCAGCTCAGAATTTTTGAGTACTGCAAAAACGAGTGAGCTACTCTGGCAGCCTGCTCACTGTCTCACATTTCTAGTTGTGCTGTCTGACCCAGCCCTCTGTATCTTTTGCACAATTCCCTGACTGATCTTCTCTGGACTCTGCCCATCCATTTCTCTTGGTTATCAATGCCTGCATCTTCAAGAAGACAGATACACTGGAAAAATGCTTTAAAAAGTCAAATTTCTGGAGGCACTATGGCAAATGGAGCATTGCTCTATCCTTCACTCTGTTTCACTCTCTTTGAAGAGTGAGTTTGCATAGGAAATTATTGTCTTGAAACCAGATCATTCTTTACATACTTTATTCTTCTATGATTTTTCATTTGCTTGAATATTACAGACTCTTTGCTGTACAACTAGCATGTTTATTCTTCAAGAATGCTGACCTTCCCCAGACATGTACAGTACATACATTACCATTTCGTCCTTCATCAGTTCTTGGACTCATAGCCAGAGGAAAAGATGTTAGGATTTGCTTGAGCTGAGCAATACAATATTATTGTTCAACTGTGAAGTTGATTAATAATTTGGAAATTAAATCAATATTTCCTTTGATTTTCATTACAGTGGGGTTTGCATATAAACCTCTTGTACTGGCATTCCCAGTCTGGGTAAGGAGACATGGTAAAACTAAGATAACAGATTTGGTGTCATCTTCTCCATGACATTGCAAAAATGAAATGAAACTACAAGGATTAGAAGATGGATGATAATTTTTGCTCTTCAACTTCCTTGATAATACTTCATTGTCCATGCACAAAATTGCTGCCCCCCTTTTTATCAGACAGTGTGGATCCTTTAGATAGTCACATGAAAAATAAAGCTTCAAAATTCTCTGTCTTTTGATGGATAATAAAAGCTAATTTTCAATGAGTTAATGAGTGCTCTAAATGTTCGGCAACACTGAAAAAAAACCCATGTAATTTTACCTGGGGAAGAAAATGTTTTGAGAATTCAGAATCAAACAGGGTTGAAATCAGTGGGAAGACTGAAAATTTCAAGTAAAGTATAAGTAGTAAAGTCCTATGTGCTTAGTTCCAGTTAAACGTGTTCAAAATCTATGCCTTGAAATTCTTGCTGGTGTAATTTACACAGTAAACTTTCTCCGATGGAAAAGTCCCTCTGACTTTGAATCTGATAATATTTCTCCAACACTAGCCAAAGCTCAGATAGCCAAAACTGAAAATTTCTGCTGCTTCAAATGCTGGATTTTTGTTCCTGTTAGTGTTTTGTGTTTTCAGAAATGTGCTGTTTCGGGGTACATCACAATAAACATTAGACAAGGGTTGCAATGCGCTTTATAAAGTTGACAAAGAGAGTTTACTGCAGTCATTAAACCTCTCAATCCCTGAAGGAGACATGATTAGGATGCAAGATGTACAGTCAGTCTCATGATTGACAATACTTACATCCAACTCTGATCTTATTTGACTTCTGTTCATACGGCATTCAGTGTAATTTAAGGCTGCATTCAGGCTTCAAATGTATCAGAATACCAGAAATCTATTAAAAACAGTAGCCAGTCTCTTAATTTTTCAGTCTGAAGCCAAACAAATTACCTACATTCTCACTCATCAGCTTCCTGAAGCAGGTCATGAAGTTCAGGAATGAAACCTTCAGCTTAACAAATGGAGGTCAATTTGGAGAGAAAAAACTAGAGCTGCCTCTACACAATGGTGCTATGCCCTTCCTCTTCTCACCCACTTCTGCAAAACTACCTTTAAACATCAAATTTAAAAGTTTTAGGCCTAAGAACATGTTCCAGCTGTACTCCAGCTGCATGTTGAAATTAAATATAGGGGGATTAATTGAGGCCATGATACACTGCCTCCAGAAGACCTTGATTTGGAAGACTAGGTCTCTGTATCCATTGCTTATGTCACATATATAATTTCATGTAAAAGTATGTACATTGTCCCCGTAGCTCAGATGATGCTTTAAAAAACTGAGAGAGTCCAAAGCAATCAATAAAATCCATCTCCAGAGTGCCTCTGAACTCAGTCATGAACAACATCATCATCATGCAGATCAGCATCACTCTGTCAACTGTCAAAGTCTTTTATGAGACAGGATTTAAACTAAGTTTATCAGACTTGGGCTGTGGTAATTCAGCAGCAGAAGAGGAGCAGTTGTACTTGCTTTTGTGAAATCACAACCTGCTGAAATGGATACTCACCTATCTCCAGACACTTCCATGGCCAGAGCTACATACAGAATGAGCAGCGTTTCAGGTGTTGCTTCATCTTAACATGCTGAGATGTAGCTTAGGCAAGATTTGTTTAGTAATTTTTTTCCAGAATGTTCCATTAGGTCCCAAATATCTCCCCATTTTCAATTATCTCTGTCTTGGCCAAGTTGCCTATCCATTGTTAGCTGTCTTTTTTTTTTTTTTTTATGTCATTGCCTCTTTTACTGGGCCAGTGACACCAGTGACACCCATCTGACACTACTTACCTTAAAAGCTGCAGGGTTACCTCCATGCTACCCTTTACTCATCTTTCCAGGAACTTGTTGCACTCTTGAAATCTTTGGCCACGTAGGAATTCACTCAGTCAAGTGCATGTTGATGGGTAAGTGCTTTAGTTACTACCAACCTCAAGTGGACTTCACCAAAAGCCCACCCAAGAGTTCTAGATACGGCCTTAAAATTTAGGGAGAATAACAAATTAAAGTATACACGTGGCACTTTTTCTCAGGCTCTCATCCTGCAAAATGACCTTCAAGACCCTCCAAGAGGGTGACTGCACAAAGATCAGCCTTGCTAAGTTCACTGCTGTGTTAGGCTACTTTTTTTTTTGCCTTGTCTGGAGGTGATGTGAGGCTCACAACTCTTAGACCTTCTCTGGTTCAAGCCACAGCAGCTCAGACAGCTCCCCATTGTAATCTCCATGCCTATGGGAGATGATGCCTCACAGCAAGAGCAGTGAGAGGGCAGAGGATATTCATTTTTAAGGGTAAAGGTGGTATCTCCGTATGTGTTTATGCAGAATTGAGTACTTCAGGGCTCTGGTCACAGATGAGATTTCCAAGTTATGTTGTAATACAAACAAACAATAATAATAGAGAATGGGTAAGGGCAATGGGAGGAGGGGGAAGTTATGATTAATTTTTATCAGACTTCCTTCTTCTTTCCACAGAGCAGTTCAATGTGAAGTCAAAGTTCATTGACACGTTCTCTGTAGTCGGTGGGATGATTGTTTTATATTAGCCATTGACTTGGCCTGCATTGATCCTTGAGAATGTATCGCACAAATCATTTTGCACTAAACTGCTGAATCGATGAAGAAATCTCCTGGAAAATTTATATTAAAAGTCGCTGTTTGCCTAAATGAGTTCCCTGTGCCCCATATTGAATATTTTGCTGATGAATTGAATGAGTTTAAATTTGAACATTGCAGACCCATTAAAGAATGAATTCTTAAATCAACTTCTGCCATTTATGATTGAAATGAGATTTCCCCTGCAATAGACTAGCTGTTATATAAATCAGCTGTGCATTTTATACTGTACCATAAACAAGATATAATTCTTTTAAATACACAACAGGTGCCTTAAATCTTTTGATGCATCTTGTATTTATCTGATGTTGATATTAGTATATTTACACCAGGTAAGTAACATGGGTTTATAATAGAATATAGTTTCTGAAGGTTAAAGAAGCCATAATCTTTGTTCTTAAATGCAACTCAGTTTCCACGGGTTATACTCTACATCACTGCTCACAGCTGAGATCTAAATTTAATCTAAAATAAATAATTGTCCCTTGCACTATAAAAAAGCAAACTATCTTGAGTAAGATTATGATTAGGGAAAATTTGACTTTTAGTGTGACATAGAGGAACATTTTTGCTGCTATCTAGTTTTTAATATTGCAGTGAATAGTTGAATTTCTTTCCTTTCCACTCAGACTCTCTGCACCTTAGGTGACCTCTATTTACTATCTCAGGTAAATGACTCAAGCTGCTATCAAAATTAGTTCATGCAATGTCCCAGTTTTGGAGTTAACCCAGATACAGAACTTCCATTGGCAGTTTGCTGGAGCAACTGGTGTCAGAGAGGTGGTTCTTCACTTTTCCCACAAATAACAGCTTTTTACATAGATCATGTTCAGAATGAGAGATGGTTGTTTCTCCTCAAGCTCCATGAAGAAACCTAATGAGAAATGAGTGTTTTCACCATCTATTGCTTCACTGGTGTTGCCTCAAATACACCCTACAAGGCAGTTCAGGGCTCTGATGCACAGGCAGAGATGGGGTCTCCAGTGAACTGTCCTCTAAAGCTCATCCTCTGCCCACAGCTAAACACACACTGGATTTGCCCCATGGGCTCACCCAGACACAATGTCCCTGATGACAAGACGAAGTTAGACTTAAAGGTATACTGCAGCCACTTCTCCACAGTTTGCACTTGACTCTCCCTACAAGAAAGGCCTTTCCTTAGCCAAGCATGAAGGGGTGGTACAAGGTATTGTGACTGTCCTTTGAAAAAGGAAACCTTCCTATTTTTTTTTTTTTTTTGTCCCATTCTTGCCAGTAACAGGGTTTAGAAGCAGCTTCCAAAGTAAAGAGATCTTTAAATCACAGGTGTTGCAGAAGGGATGGAATCGCTCACTTTAACCAGGTTGTAAAATCTGACTATTAAGGCTGTAGTACCTGCTTCATCCCATGGCTTCTAATGTTTTCATGGCTCTGTGGGACTCTCTCATCCAAGGACAAGCATCAAGGGTTTTACAACTATCAGTTGATCATTTCTGCTAAAGTAGGGGAGGTGGATTCTCAGCAAGATAACAAAGGTGTTATCTCTATCCAGGGAGGATATAAAGGATATTGGGAAGATAACATCTAATTGAAGATTCAATTTTCCAAGTGTCAAATTGTTTTGATGACTAATTGATTTACATAGACTGAATTCATTCACAGAGCAAGTATTCTTTAGATCTTGGTCCCAGTCTTCTTCTGTGGCAGCAGATAGGAATTGCTGCTCATTTTCTAAAAAGTAAAGGAGACTAGGATTGACATGGAAGAGTTTTAGCTCTTTTGTCTTCTAGGCATAGACACAGTAGGTCACTAATGTCAGTAAAGGTGTGATTCAGGGATCCAAGCACAAAACTAGGAGACAGAAAAGGGCAGGATCTATTTGCTCTGCCTTGGAGCTGAGAGACAAAGAGAAGGAGCAAAACATGATGGCCTCATGAAAAGCTGTTGCACAATGTCTCTGGATCAGTTTAAAAGAGGGATCATGGTGTTTACTTGCTGTCCTCTGAAGGATATTGTGACAATTAATTAGTTAATTCTGGCAAAGTGCTGTGAAGGTCAAAAATAATATGTAGTGAGAATGCAGGATGAAGTGGTATGGAAGATTAATTGAGATACACTAAGAATAGCTTTAAAAGTGAGGTGTGACAAAAACATCAGTGAATCCTGTTTTTTTGCACCTACCTCAAAAAGTTGTTCTGCTTTTAGTGACAGCATTTCTAAAAGAGTTTCAACAAAGTCGTTTTAACAGGAATTCACTTTCAAATCCCTCTGTTCATAACACCAGGCCACTTTCCAAAAGGCCTGGAAAGAGGCAGAGGCATTTCTTCTCTCTCAGTTTCTCTCATCCTTATCTTTTAATTCCTGAGGACTGATTGATAACATGTTTTTCCAGAAGGACTTGTGGCTGACAGCATCACTGGCACTACCAGGGGTAAATTTGGATCCAGTGTCCTGCTCATTTTCCACCTCCGAAGAGAGTTCCCAGTCTGCTAAAACACAGGTTCAGTTTGGTTGATCAGTGCAACCTAATTTCTTCATGTTTCTTTCTTCAGCATAGGGTCAGAGGGAAGGATTTGGAGGGACCCTCTCTAAACCTGGTACCTGAAATATTTCTCTGGGATGACTGAAACAGAGAAACTGAAACAGAGAAATATTCTCTATAATTAAAAAATTCTACAATTATGGTATTAATGAAATTTCAGGCTATAAGTGCAAACGTAATTTTAAAATGCTGATTTACTTTTCACTGCATATGTTGGGACCATATTAATGGTCAGACAGGAAATTAAGTCTTCATGTATGTGCTTTAGCAGGCAGAACCAGAGTGTTTAGTTTTGCACATTTTAATTTTCATCTTCACTGTCTTGTTCTTGCTAAAATATTGCCATGTCTGGGTATCACCTCTGTCAAAAGAATATTTCTATTGTCATCACTGTAGAGGAATTAATTAAAACCTCTGTGCTCTTTCACAAATTTTTACATATAATTTCATCCATTGATACCAGATCTTTAGCAATTCTGTCTCTTACTTTTTTATTACCATGCACAAAATATTTAATTTCATAGGGCTTAGTTCATCTTCCAAAGAACACATTTCTTCAAAATAATTAAACAAGCATTTTTAAATTTTTATTAAAAATGTATAAAACCTTTTTTCCTTGAATTTGTCCAAAAAACATTAAATACAACCACACACTTTAAAAAAAGTTCTCATGAGAATTTTAATGTTACGAAAAATAAAAATGATGCTTTTACTGGGAGCCAGACTTGATGTAATTGGACATTATGATGTCGTATTTATGCCACAATACCTTTTCCCCTAAACTATAACTTACTGCATACCTGATGTCTTGGTCAACAAATAATATCAAGTGCACAGGCAGATGGTTTGAATGGAGATCAGCTGAGATTGGCTTGAGACCACCACACTCATTTCATATGAAACCAAAGACCTTCTTCAGCTGCAGTTTTCTTTGGAGAAAGCTGAGCAAATCAAAATGTCTGTCCCACTGATGTTTGTAAATGGTTGCTTATACTTCAGCTTGTGTATTTTAGTTCAGATTATGCATTTTCTTTTTTACTTGCATTTTTCAGTGCTCTGTTATAGTGGATAATATGCAGGGTAAGTGTAATAGCGTCTCACTTTGACACTGTCCCCTGCTACATGAAACACAAGTTTGTAAGAATGAAGAAAATTTCCAGTTATATATTCACTTCCTGAGTGCTAAGGAAGCAAGAACAGGTCTTTTGAGAGGTGTGGCTGAGAGATAATTGCTTTCACAGAATAAACCCAGTATCTTTTCTTTTTTGCCGTCTAACATTTAAAATCATTTTACATATACAGGACATTTGAGTCTAATTGGATGAAGGATCTTAATTCCTATTACAAAAAAAAAATACTGTTAAATTGGTATTACTTCATTGATTTTAATAAAGCCTTTGAAGATCTGAGAACAAAGGGTCCTATTGGTTCTTTAATTAGTAAAGGATTTATTCAATAAGTTATCGGACAAGTTAATTTACAGGACTTAATTTTGCTATTGAAAGGTTTAGCCTCCTTCCCTCCAAAATTGGGACGATGGACCATTCCAATACTGTGAAGGTGATGACCTTGTGATAACCTGTGTGTTCATCAGTCAAATTACTGTCCCCAGTAATGATAATGCCAAAGCTCTGGAACACTGGGGCAGCTAATCTGTATTCAAATTACACTCAATGAAACAGCAAGCACAATTCGAGTAATAACTCACTAGCACTGAGAGGTGAAGGGAGATGTTCAGACCCCTTCATGCAGATTGGACATTATCATACATTTCTTAGGTGTTGGACAGGTCTGCATGAGAGGGTTGTTAATGAAAATATCAATCAAAAACTCTGCTGACTTAATGGTCAATTTAAATTAATTAATTGGAAAGGAAAAAGTTGAGAAGGACAGCATTGATTGTTTAGCTCAGAGCAGTTGGCAGGCTCGGAGAACAAGGTTGCCCAAATAAGACCATGTTTCCTGTGTCAGCTGATGCTGTGTGTAAAATTTAGAGTTTGAAAAGATGGGGGAAAATAGTAGGATGTTGTAATTTGAACAGTCTGAATTGTGGTTCACTGGGTATGGGATGGGGTTGCTGAACATAATGGTATAATACCAGCCTTGGGAAGGAAATCTGTAGGAGAGGTGGAAATGAGTCCATGTGCACCAGCTGAGGACTCGACCCTCAGTATACAGCCACATGTAGGAATACTTTAATTCATGGACTGTTTTTTATCCTTACAGCTTGTAATTTCTGCCTCAGAATGTGTTTGTCAGTTGTACCTAAAAGGCTGACTCTCTGGAGGTCAGTGGAGGATTCCTATTGATTTAGGGGAGTGAGAATTTCAGCCTGCATTTCAGCAGAGCTCCTCACATGTAAAATTGTGCATCAAGGAAACATTTAATGCCTAAAAACATTTATAAGAATTTTCTCAATAATATGAAAGGCAAAGGATCTGATATTTTGTGAAACTGATACGTCTTTGGGATGAATAAAATATTAAACACATATTTTTTTATTGTGTATTTTGAAAATAAATACTTTAAATGAAGATACTTGCTATACCTATGTCTCTATTTATACCTATATGCATAATTAAATATCAGCAATATTTTTGAAGAAAAAGATATCCAAGGTATTTTAAAATACATTTTGCCAATCGCATAAGTAAAGATTGAGTAATTTGGTGTAGGAACAGTCTAGGGTTTGGAATTAAATCGGGTTCTTAGATTCCTGTGTTTTGAACCTAAAACTTAACGTTGGTTTTGAGCTCAGTGCTAAGGAAATACAGGAAGATTTCATAAATTCATGATATTTTAGCTGTTTAAAACACAATCCAAACCTCCTACTACCTGTATTGGGTTGTCATGTGGGTGAATTTTAAGATCTGAGGATCCAAAATATTTTTGGAGATCCTGTAAAATTCTTACTCTAAAATATTTTAATCCAAACACTTTTTTTTTTTTTCTCCATCCAACTATTTGACTTTGGCTTGAATTTGTTTCAGTTTTAATTTGTTTCCTAATTCTGCTCTTTCTAAATCACACATTGTCATTTTCATCAGAGCAGAATACAGACATCGACCCTGCATATAATGCAGGAGGAAATAAATGTGAGATGTAAAATGAAATGCAGATGCAGCAGCTTTACTGTGAGAAACATCTGACAGGCAGAAATAGGGATGGTTCTAATGTTGGTTTCATTACAATTCCTTTTATTATTAGAAAAAGGATAGGAACAGAAAATTGGCCTAATGAGACAGAAAGGAACCAAAATAAAATAATTAGTCCCTAACGACACTATGGTGATTATATATTTAAGTAAAATGGCAACAAGTGGAGAAGTACATGACACATTATTAGGCAAGTGAAGACACTAAACTGACTTTCTGTTCCTTCTTTTCCTTCTCCACATATCCTTTCCCCAAAGCAGTATTAAAACAGTAATAAGGAACTCGAATGTATTCTCAATTAAATGTAACTTGGTCCTTAGTAGACTTCAGGGGCAGGTCTCCAACTAGATTTCATACCTAGCTTCTAGAGGGTGCTTAGCAGAATGGATACACAGTAGATCAGGGCTGCACTGTTACTGAATATGCTGCAAATAAAATTTACCAGTGCTCCAAATGACCAAACAAAACATGTCTGTGGCAGGACGATCACAGTCCCCCAAAATCTCCCCAATGTCACAATGTAAATCTTGTTATTAACTTCAGAAGCACTGAGTTATGTTTCAGTTCTTTCCAGTAGCTAGTGCTCACCTTTCCAGAGCTATCTCAGAGAATATTTCACCCATGTCCTAAGGGAAAGTAGGTGAAAAGAGCTGTGACACAGGAAGGGCAAGCAGCACACCAAGCAAAGCCCATGGTGGCACGGCTTTTTTCAGCAGAGCAACTCAGCACAGCCCAGACCTGATGATTCTGCAGTTCAAAGATGTGCCTGGCTGAACTGACTTCTTTCCTGCTGGACTGTGTTAATATAATGGCTATACAGCTCAAACACAACCTCAATAAATGGTGTTTGCTGTTTGCAAATGCTCTGGCTTTGCTTTCAGATCTAGTCTCCCACCAAAGCCATTCAGTGTGGCTTTGGCTAGTCACCATCCTGACAGCAGCTGAACCTCTCTGGGCACAACTCTTCCACCCCGACATTCAACCAGTGCAACCCTCTCACACAGCTGTGGCTATATCCCCATGGGGTTATCTAGCAGGTCTTTGTCCAGAGGTATATTGAGGGCCTTCATGTGGTTGTAACTGTCTACCCCTACATATACTATTCTGTTACACTGGTACTTGGAGGAGCACTTTTATGTCGGGATGAATCCTATGTTGAGAAACAATAAGGAAGAGTAGGGCAGAAAATACGGCTACTGGTGACTTCGTCCCAGCCCTGCCTCAGTTTTCTCATTTTGGGGGTGAAGAAAATAACCAGGCAGCAGAAAGTTTTCATGTATAATCTCAACACCGATTCTTTCTGTAGTTTTGAACAAACTGCTTAGACTGACCACATCATTTCATCAGCTCCATAAGGGAACTTGCAACATCCAATGTGTCCAGTCTTTGTGCTTGTCCAGACCTCTCCCCAGCACTAGCTTTCCTGTATGCAGTATCAGGATTGGACATATATGCCCTGGCACCATCTGACTAGTATCTTGGCTGGGGGAATGGATTCCCCAGCATGTCTCAGCAGCTTTAAGGTTGAACAAATTCAGATTTTCTACGGGATCTAGTGATGGGTGCTGGATTTCCCTTTTGGTCTGAGGGTAATGTGTATGAACTATTTTTAGCTTGGCTATAAAGAGAGAATTAAGCTATCAGAGGATAGAATCAGAACAGAACCACCATTCTAAATTTGGGGATTAGATTCTATACCTTATAATTAATCAGGCTGAATGAAGTCATCCTGGAGTATAACTACATGAACCATTTTATTCTTCTACTGGCTCAGGGTAACAATACTTGTGTAGGGCAAAACGGTACTGTGGTTTTGGTAAGTCAGGAAATGGCCTTGGTCACTACTGGAGATGCTGAGGGTCCCAGCCCAGCAGGGACTTAGCCTTGTAACTCTAAGGTCAACTGTGACTCAGGCCTGTGCCTCAGAGTACTATGATGGGGGTCTAACACAGCCTTAGCACTTCTCAGCACAGAAGGCAAAGCAGGCACAAAAGTTGTTAAAAAAAGATGGCCTTTGCTATGTAAGTGTACCAGGACCTGGCCATGAGCAGAAAGTATTACTAATATTTTATTTTCTTATGAATAACAATAAAATATTACACTGACTGCAAGCCTGATGTGAGAGCTAGTAATATTATTGCTCTTGTAGTATTTAGTTTGCTTGTATATTCTCTTGACTCCAGATGGATTTTAATTTTGTGTATAGTGGCTACACAGTGTGCATGTAAAAGCTTTAATAAATCTGCTTGTTCAAACTGAAATAGGCATTTTGTATTATGAGATTGTCTTGCTCCAAAACAAATCCACATGATTAGAGTAGTGGATTTAACTAATTGTCCTCCAAGCAGCTCCTTTGGGAAAACAAAATGTTGTCTATGTTAACAGTGCCTCAAACAAGGATCTGTCAGGATCAGCAAAAGCATGGTATCACATGCTTTAGTATTGTGTTGTTTACCAGATGGCAGGAGGATAATTAACATAAAATCATTATCACTTGCTTTAGTGTAAGTACCATCATAAAAGCTGGTATCTGAACTGAGTCCCAAATCCCAATATGTAACTAGTGTTGAATTTCTAGAGAAACGCAGTTTGGCATTTGGATCCCAGAATCAAGATTTGGACTTCACTCTGGGTGAGATCCTGAAGTGTGATGGATCTGTTTTCCAGAAAAACCCTTATTTAGTTGCTCATGTGCAGTACTAAACTGATAGATGCTTTTCAGAGACTTCTATTCTATTCTATTCTATTCTATTCTATTCTATTCTATTCTATT